>NC_056735.1:1759580127-1759810127 GCF_019279795.1 Protopterus annectens | reverse complement strand
AGATCAGCATTAAGTTTTACTTTTTCAATTGTCCTATGCATCAGTTTAACAAATGAATCATAGCTTGTGTTGCAATAGAATCTGATGCTATCAGATTTAGTGTAGCATCTATAGGGAACAGTTACATTGCAATAGCTCCAACCCACCTTGACTGTATCATTTTTATAAAAACACACAGTTCCTTTCTGTCGAATAGACAAGTATAATGCTACCTTATCTTTTGATGTGACATCTGATGTATCATGAATTAAGTTTTCAGAGGTCTTGTTAGCCCCTAGGGGAACTGCAGTTAACAGTAGCCCCCCATATGCTGTTGGTAAAGCTTTGCAAATCCAGCAATTCAAAACATTGAAGGTTTCAGCATACACATATTTAATTGCCTGGTAAGTATTAAAGTTCGGGTGCCACTCTGCATGCTTATTTAGTTTTTCTTGCATGGCTGAGAAAAGAAATGGCCACAATAAAAAGATTATTGTCACCAGTACAGTCAACAGGATGGTCATGTAATATTTTTATGGAAACGATTGTTCTGCATTTCCATTTTCTCCAGTTCTTCCAAGTAGGTGTATTTGGATCTTACTGGATTCCGTCATCTTATTTTGGACACGTGATCTTACTCTCTGCCCTAATAGGACCTTCAGCACCGATGGTTTCTTCACTGGGTTTGAGATGGATCAGTCCTATTGATCGACCCCCCTTTGTAGCCAGACTTTGTGCTTAGGGTCCCGATGGAGAGGTAAGATCTTTGTCCAATTCCAAGTTCTTTTCCAGCTTGCAGTGCATCAGGTCCACGAAGCTCATTCTGCTATTTTGACTGCAGTAGGTGTCGAAAAAAGCACCTGGTAGGGACCTTCCCACCTTGGCGATGCCCAGTTCTTTCGCTTCATGATTTTAATCCATACCCAGTCTCCTGGCGTCACTGCCACTTCCGATGTTTCGGTTTGTTTTTTATTTGAAACAGAATTTGACTGCAACAGATGTTTAGAACTCAACAACTTTTTCATATATTTAGCTAGTGAAAAATCAGCTTCCTGGTCTTATGACATGAGAAGTTTAAACTGGGGTGTATAATAAGCTCTTCTAAACAGTTTTTCAAAAGGAGTCAATCCTTTTGCTGTAGGGACAGTTCTCATGCTCAACAGTGCCAGGGGTAAACAGTACAACCAAGTTTTTCCTGTTTCAGCTATTAATTTTCTCAATTTGCTTTTTAATATACCATTATGCCTTTCAACCAGCCCTGCAGACTGTGGATGGTATGCACAATGATTTTTTAAAGAAATACCAAAATGCTTACTTAACTGCTGTATGGTTTGATTTACAAAATGTGTACCATTGTCACTGTAGATTCTTTCCGGAATGCCAAACCTAGAAATAATTTCCTTGACAAATACTTTTGCCACTGTAGCTGCATCCGGATTTTTGGTTGGAAAAGCTTTCACCCACCTGGAAAACATATCTATAATGACAAGACAATACTTTTTATTTTCACATTTGTTCAATTCTATGAAATCCATACAGATAGTGTGAAATGGATATGGTGGTGTGGGGAAACTCCCTTGCTTGGGCTTTATCATGATGTGCATGATGTTTGTTACAAATCTGACACATCAAACAAAATTTTTTAGAGTAGTTTGTAAATCCGTACATTGCGAACACTTGGTTCACTAGCTGTACCATCCCCTCTGTTGAGACATGGCATTGCCCATGGCTCAACAATGCTGCATAGCGCAACAAATTAGAGGGTAGTATCGTTTTTCTTTTTTTAGAGATGTACAGCCCCTTTTCGAGGATCGCTCCTCATTTTATCCATCGCTGTTTTTTAGCTTGCGTAGTGAGTGTCTGCATTGTTTTTAACATGTCTAGATCTAAGGTTTCAGATGGTTGCAATTTCTTATTTAAAAGAAATACTTTTGTGGCCACTTGTTTTGCAGCTGTATCATCTCTCGCATTACCTTTTGAAATCCTGTCCTGTTGCTTGGTGTGAGCTGTACATTTGCAAATGGCCACTTTCTGAGGTAACTGAATAGATTCTAAAAGATCTAAAATAAACTGTGCATGATTTATAGGTTTGCCAGTAGATGTTATCATTTCCCGTTTTTTCCACTGTTGTGCAAACACAACATGTACAGTGGAAAAAGCGTACTGGCTGTCAGTAAAAATGTTTACACATTTACCCTTTGCTAGGGTACATGCCCATGTCAGGGCAGTCAATTTTGCTGCCTGTGCAGATAAATAGTGTGGTAAAGATTTTGCTTCTACAATCTCAGTATCAGAGACTACTGCATATCCTACTAGGTTTTTTCCTGCAGGACCCCTTTTGCATGACCCATCCACGTAATATGTCAACTCGGCATTGCCCAAGGGGATGTCCATGAGATCTTTTCTAGGTAGGGTCTTTTGCTCAATTACCTGCAGGCAGCAGTGGGGTGTGCCATCTGCAGGGGTTGGGAGCAGTGTAGAAGGGTTCAAAGTTGTACATTGTTTAATTGTCATATGAGGTTGGCTCAACAATATAGTCATGCAGGAAAGATGCCTAGCAGGGGAGAGATATGCCACTTTTTCTTGCAATAAAATGATCGCGACTGCATGGGGCATTCTCAAAGTGGGAGGGTGAAACAAGACTACTGAGGCTGAAGCCTGCACTGCCATTGCAGCTGCAACTACTGCTTGTACACAGTGGGGTAAGGATTGTGCCACCGGGTCCAGTTGTGATGAATAGTAAGCGATGGGGCGTTGCTTATCCCCATGCTGTTGTGTTAATACTGATGTCCTGTAACCCTGCTTGCAATCTACAGTCTGGAAAAAACGTTTATGATAGTTTGGCAATCCCAGAACTAGTGAGGATGCTATTAACTGCTTTAGTTTACAAAAGGCAGACTTTGCCTCTGTTGTCCATTGTAACAAATCCTGCGCTGCCATAGGCGTCTTATATATAAGGTCAGTCAAGGGTGCAGATTCCAAAGCATAGTTTGGAATCCAGTTTCTGCAAAAATTAGTTGTACCCAGGAAGGACATAATTTCCTTCTTGGTAGTGGGTTTTGGTGCTTGTAAAATTGCTACTTTTCTGTCCTCATCTAACATTCTACCTTCCTTGGATATTACATATCCTAGGTATTTAACCTGTTGTTTTCCAGAGCTGCAGTTTGTGTTTGTTTACCTTATGTCCCTCAGCAGCTAAAAATTGTAGAAGTGCTATGGTATCTTCCTTATAATCCTGCTGGGTGGGGGCCACCAGCAGAATGTCATCAACATAAAGTAAAACCTGTCTACCTCTTGGTGGGTTGAATCCCGCCAAGTTGCTTGCCATTTCTTGTGAGAATATCGTTGGACTTTCACAATATCCCTGTGGTAGGCGTGTATATGTATATCTTTTTCCCTGAAATGTAAATGCAAACCAATACTGGCTATCAAGGTGTACTGGTATCGAAAAGAATGCATTGCTAATGTCTACCACAGAAAAATACTTTTGTTGAGGTTTTAAGTAATTTAACAGGGTGTGTGGATCTGGCACCATGGGTGCCCTTGGTATTACCGTGTCATTTACAGCTTGCAAATCCTGGACCATACGCCATTCTCCATTGGCTTTTTTAACTGGAAATAAGGGTGTGTTACATGGTGAATCGGGAGATTCTATTAGTATCCCTCCTTTAAGTAAGGATGCTATAATAGGCTTTATCCCTGCCTCTGCATCTTTTCTTAAGGGATACTGTCTTTTTTGTGGTCTGAATGCTGACTTTGGCATGATAGTGACTGGCCCCGCTGTACAAATGAGTCCTACATCTGATTTCCCTGTTGACCAGAGAGTCTCTGATATACCTCGCAAGGCATTTTCTTCCTCCTTTAATAGGAGTGTCCATCAGCTGTCTTTGCTAGATTGTAAGTGCACAGCTGGGTTGGTCTGAGTTATCCAATTCAATTTTTGTACTTGTACCCCCTGTCCTGACAGTTCTAGTTCTGTCTGTTTTTCCCATCTCGTGGCTTTTTTTCCTAGGTCTGCCCATTTTATATTTTTGTTTTTAGTTAAACTAACATGTGGTAATTGATTAGATCTATAAAATGCAAAAAACTCCTGGGCCAGTGAACAGCTGGCTACACTGTTCCCTTCTGTGTCCCAGTACAGGTTACGCACATTAATCTATTTGTATGATTCTTAAATAATTTTTTCTCATATTTTTTATCAGGTCCTGGTGTGTTACAAAAATACAGGGTACAGTGCAACAGGTGTTGCTTGTCAATGTCAAAGGAGGGAAACACCGATGGCTATGCTCATTAGTTCCTCGGTCACGGTCCCTGGACCAGTAGTGACCAAGTCCTGGCTGTACCAGTAAAACATTTCACCCTAGGATTGCACCACAAAGGTATTATTTTGTCACTGTGCTTCCATACCCTGCATGGTTGGGACTACTGCTATACCAAATATCTGCATGAGGTCTCTGCCCAAGAGATTTACTGGGCATTTTGCAGAAACTACAATTTTGCTTTTCTGTGTCAATCCTGAAACTGGATCAGTTATTGCAATGTTATGGGAGAGAGGGTCCCGATACAGCTGTCTATTAGCTGCTTTGACCAGTATGTAATCAGGTGACTCAATGTTTTCTGGTAGTTTGGAGGGGTGCATCAGGGTCCGTGATGCCCCTGAATCACACAAAAATGTAACCTGTCTTCCTTCTACCAAGAGTGTAACTTCTGGTTTTGTGTCTGCTAAATAGAGCTATGGGCCAACAACAACAGGGGAGACCCCTTTACAGCACCAGTTCACACTATTTTTGCAGTTTCTATCAAAGCTTTTTAATGCTGGAACAGCGGCAGCTTCAATTAGAGTTCATTTCTAATTTCCATATAGGAGAGAATGACTGTCTTATCATGTCACACAGACTCTGCAAAGCATTTTTAAAGGGCACTATCATGTTAAAACCACCATATAAGCATCCAACACCTCCTTGGTATCTAAATTTCATCTTATCTAATGTCATCTTTCCTCCCACTGAACCTTCAGCCACGTGTGAGTTAAAATATCTTTCCTGGCAAACTCTATTTTTGGTGGCTATTACATCAGCTAAAAGAGTATCTGAGTTGCAAGCCTTGTCAGCAACCCCCCCCCCCATATAGTCTTCCATAAAGACAGAGTCTCATTACACACTAATCCATCCTTTTTGCCCAAGGTCATGTTAGAAACTAATATTAACCAGTCTATAGATCTCCCAGTTTTCTTTCCCAACTTTCAAAGTAAAGGAGATTATTCACTCCATCTGCCAGATATTCATAGACAATTACATTTTTATTTACATAGAACTTCTGAAATAGGAAAATCAGATAAGCTCTTTGTCTCTTATGCTGAGACAAGGAAAGGTCAACCAGTTTCAAAAGTTACCCTATCTAGGTGGTTAACAATGTGCATTTCCCGCATTTATAATTCAAAGAACAAACCTCTTCTCACTGTGGTTAAAGCTCATTCCACTAGATCTGTACCCACGTCTGCAGCCTTTCATGCTAAACTAACTCTGGATAATATCTGTGCTGCAGCTACTTGGGTGAAACCTCATACCTTTATTACTCATTACAAAGTAGATTTGGCCTCAAGGAGTAGAGCCTCCTTTAGTTCTATGGTTCTGAGGAATATTCTTCCATGAGCCACCCAAGAGTTTAGTTGCTTGAGACGCAGTCCTACCAGTGAGCATAAATTCCATGTGTGTTGTCCATCTCGTCCTTTATTCTCACACCCCCTTCTCCTGCCCCCTTCCTAATCTCCTGGTAGATTGGATACACAAACTGGACTTCACAGGATCATATAGCCTCATAGATTTTAACTTATCTATCTGGTATTGGTATATATACGTGTGTGTGTGTGTGTGTGTGTGTGTGTGTGTGTGTGTGTGTGTATATATATATATATATATATATATATATATATATATATATATATTTTATATATATATATATATATATGTATAGGAGCCCTTACTTTCTTATGTATCTTCAATTGAGGATTCTACACAAGCTCTCTTCTATGAGCTGCTGGGGACAAGCAAGATCTGAGGTAGTTGGGGGAGTTGCATTATGGGTAAATAATAGAGCCCACGAGCCTTGCTGAAGACCTCGAGCTGGAGAAATGGCTGAGACAGATCCGACGGATAAGATCTGACCCACCAGTGAGAATAAAAGATGAGATGGACAACACACTTGGAACGTTATGGTAAGAACATGACTTCGTTTTTTTGCAAATGTGTGCATCTAGACTTCCATAAATGGATTATTGCTGGAATCCAGTATTTTTAATGAGTCCTTGTATTACTTCAGAATTTATTGACTCCGGTAATTTTTGTAACTTTAAGAAAGTGTGTCATATTGTCTTATTACATTCAGGACATGAAGACAGTTCATTTCTGGGTATCTCTATCACAGACATAGGCTATAATGTACAATGTTTCTGCTATAACTCTCATAACTGATATATTCTCATTACTTTGAAAGTTTATCGAATCAACCAATACAAAGTTGATAAAATGTGCTGCTTGTAATTCATAAAGTTCAGACTTCAGGGGTAAACTGGCCAGTGTAACATACTTTTTCCCTTATTAGCTGATGCATTGTTATATACTGTATCCGATGTTTTAGTTCTTAATATTACCTGAAAAAAGTTTTGATGAAATATGGAGGAATATATTGGTGCCAGAACAATAAATCACTTTCTCAGAGTCAAGTGATAATACAACCATACTGATTTCAGTTTAAAATATTCAGGAGATGATTTATAGGAACCTCTGTTGAGACTTCTGAGTGTTATACTAAACAGTTTAGTATGGAAATGTTTTACTTCAAGAAAAGGACACCTTTGACACTGTGATTTAAATTAATTCACTTCATTTCATTTATAGTGGACATCAGTGAAAAAAAGTTTTGACTTTGACTTTATATTAGGCTATCAGGCCCCCCTCAGACTAAAGAGAGTCAAATCAACACATGCCTGCTGGCTGGCAAAAGCCACAAAGCAAGTTAGATCCTCTCGGGACAAAGCCTGGAAATCCTAGCAAAAAAACAAAACACCCTCCAACCTCATTCAATACAAACAACTTTGAAATCAGGCTAAATGTTTAGTTGCCAAAAACAAAAAATAATATATCCAATCTATTCAAGACCAGCATAAACAAAATCCCAACAAATTTTGGGGAGCTATTAATTCCCTACTCCACCTAGGTACTAACAATACCCCATGCCCAAACCCAGATAAAACCCCCTCTGAGCTAGCCACAATCTTCAATACATACTTTATTGACACCATCACCAACTTACTACTACCTTCCCACCCATCAACCCAGACACATAAGGAGCACCGTCATCATATATGTCAAATCTCCTACCCAACTTCTCACTATCACCCATTCCCACATCCACCATCCAAAAACTTCTCCTTAAACTAAAACCTTGTACAAACACCCCTGATAATCTACCCACAGAATGCCTACAATTAGCAGCCCCTTCCATTGCTTATCCTATCAGCATCTTCCTCAATAGGTCAATTCAAGAATCTTATATACCAGATATCTGGAAGAAAGCAGTTGACATTCCTTTTCATAAAGGCAGCAACAGCTCCAACATCTCAGACTTCCATCCTATTGCCATTCTTTCCCCCATCTCTAAGATATTAGAGAAGTGTATCCATACACAACTCCTAAGTCATTTGGTCAAACACCAACTACTCTCCCCCACTCAATATGGCTTTAGGCCTGGACAGAGCACCAATACTACTCTTATTTCCATATTAGACACAGTTAATAGAGCTTGTGATACTGGCTCCTTAGTTTCTGCTCTCTTTCTCGATCTATGAAAAGCATTCAACACCATTTCTCACTCACTACTGCTTGACAAACTCTCTAACCTTAGACTATCCACCCCCACCCTACAATGGTTTACCAACTTCCTCAATAACAGGCAACAATCCACCAAATGGCAGCACTCCTCATCCCCTTCCATTCCCACTAATACAGGCATTCCCCAGGTTTCAATACTGGGTCCCCTCCTCTTCACCATATTTGTCAATAACTTTCATCAAACTCTAACCCATAGTTCTGTCATCCAAAATGCAGATGACTCAACAATAATCTGCTCCTCAAAATGACTCACCAAATGACAGCATCTCACACAAGAAGCATTCAACTCTGCTGAGCACTGGATGTCCCAGAATCACCTTGCCCTTAACCCCAATAAAGCTAAACTCCTATTATTTACCCCCACAAAATCTAGCCCCATTGACAAATCTCTCTTTACCATTGTTTCCCAAAACAACACTGTCATACAAATTGTCCCTAGTATGAAACTGCTAGATGTCATCATCAATGATAATCTAACTTTCGACCTTCACATCCAAAGTAACATCAAAAAGACACATCAAAAGCTTGGTGCCCTATACAGACACAGTTACTACCTCAGTCTCTCTGCTAAAAAGGCCCTAGCCTCATCATTCCTACTTCCAACTCTGCTATATGGTGCCCCCATCCTCACTAACCTGCAATCTTCCTTTAAAAGTAAGCTTGACTCCTGCTAGAATAAAATCTCCAAATTTGCTACAAACGCAAAATACTCTGCCCACCACTGCTCCTCACTGCATATACTAAATTGGTTAGAATCCCCCCACCATCTTACTTATCTGCAGCCCACAAGTTAATCTTCCAACCTGAAAGCTGCCCTTCCATCTCTTCAGTACTGACCATATACCACCCCAATTGTCACCTCAGGTCAGAAAACAAAATACTGTTGTCTATAGATAAACCCAAACTCTGTGCTGGCCAAATGCTTTATTCCTATGCTTTCTCTGAGCTATGGAGTAATCTTCCTCCATCTCTCAGAACTATTAGTAATCCTGCATCCTTTAAAAAAATCCCTAAAAGTACATTTTCTCTCTCATTGGCTATGCTCCTGTACCCCACCATTAAATCCAAACACCTGATTCCCCACTCTAGATCCCCAATCACTATCAATTGTTATAAACTCTCCACCATTCTTGTCTATACCTTCCTTTCTCTTTCTGTCACCTGCTTCATACTTCTAACTCATTCTTTTCACTTGCAATGCACCCTAATATCTACACTTGTCAACTACTAACCCTACATCGTAATATACCTTTACTCATGCTCTTAACTCACTTACTCTACATTCCTTCTTTCCTGACCTCTATACACTTTGTCATTTCTACTATCACTTCTATACACTTTCTCATTTCTATTATCACGTTCTTCCATGTGATAGTAAATTCCCACATTATTTCATCCTATGTATTAACCTTTTTCTCTCTAATTGATTAAGACATTAGTTTCTAATTAATATAATGACATCATTGTTATAGTTTTATATTCGCAACATTGTATCTAATTTTTCTATGTATCAACATTGTTTTTAATTTGTTTTGTATGTACTATTGTGGAGCTTTTCTCCCCGGGCCTCCACTGAAAATGGGCTCATCCTAGGCCCAGTGGACTTTCCCGGTCAACAAATGCAATAAATAAATAAATAAATAAATAAATAAATAAAAATACCAAATTAAAATGAGTTGTGTTATTTTTTAAAAAAAGTAGCCCTTGATACCAGATTGAAATGTCCATGGGCAGGATTCATGAAGCCACCGTGTAAGAGTTAGCAAGTCTTACACGGAGGCTGCAGTTAAACGGGGTGATGTCAGCATGCCATGCATATTCATGAGGGCATGCTGAATCACACCCTAGGCTAACACGGTCCGTGTAGCAAAGTAGGGGGCGTGTCCACATGGCGAGATCTGCAAAGGGACACGCCCCCAGAAGAATCACAGTCCCAAAAGGAAACTCCCACGAGCGAGTCCGCGGAAATGTCACGAATCACAACAGCACACATGCCCCTACAGACTAGTAACCCAACTGAAAAGTAAAACGTAAAAATGAACAGTTTAATTTTTTTTTTATTTCAGAAATGTTTGCCCGTAATTGCGCTTGTTTGCGTGGGTGTGCCCTTCGCTCAGCCACGGTTAGCAGTCACTGAAAACACATATAAGCTCTAAATATGCAAAATAAGCCAAGTAGCAATAGCGTAGCAGTGGAGACGTCGGCCAAAGAGGAGGCAGTCACGGTTCGAGCACCAACAACATCATTTTTTTATTTTTAGTAAAATAAGCACGAAACAATCCCCTGACATATATGTATATATATAATTATAATTTAAGTAAAATGCAATGAAATGGGCCATGTTTTATGAAGAACTCTGCCACAATAAAAAAATTTAATATTTTATAAGTGCCCATAGCTGAGCAGTGCTCTAACAAGCTGAGTATGTATGCCTGCAGGTGAGCAGTGGTTTAACAGGTGTAATAGGAGTGCCCGGAGTTGAGCAGTGCTTTAACATGCTGAAAGCATGTGCCCATAGTTGTGCAGCATTTCTCACAGCGTAATATGCGTGCTCATAGCCAAATATCGCGTCAACCAGCATAACCCATTTGCGCAGAGCTGTGCAGCGTGCCAACCGGCTTACCGGCAGGCACCGTAGAGCAACCTGTATCAAAGCCACCTTTAAACAGACACACCTCCTAGCCTGTCTAGACAGCAGTAAAATAAAAAAAAAAGCAATGCCCAGGCTTGAACCCAGGATACTGTGCATCATAGTCAAAGTACTGAACCACTAAGCCATGACAGCTGTACTGAAAACTGCAGTATTAGCATATATATATAGGAATGAATGGAAATAGAAGCATGACAAAGCAGGTTTTGTGAAGCTGATACAATTCCAAAATGGCCAATCACAGATAAGTGCGGGAAAAATGGCATATATAAGCCCCATAGGCGGGAATACACAGCATAACTGATTGTGGAACCTATTTGTAGTCAGAATGGCAGGTGTAGGAGAGGGCAGTCGCTTTCGAGCACAGAGGTGGGGTGTTGAGGAGTCCAAATACATAATTTGGCTCCTAGTCCACGATCATGAGGCTCAACTCATGCAAGGCCAGGTTCTGTGGGGTGCATATAAGGCAGAGGCATGGAACTGGTTGGCACATGATCTCACCAGTGCCACAGGCATACAAAGGACTGGTGAACAGGTCCGTCACCACCATGCGGACCTGAAGAGACGGAAACAGGACCAACTGAACCATTGGATCCAGGAGGTCCGGCAAATGCCCAACGCCCCACTACTGAGTAAGTATCCATGTAATTATGCATGTAAGGAGTTATCCTAGCTGATATTATGGAGATGTATGTTCCAATATTACTTAATTTATATTACAGCTGCAGGTGTGCGTTCTGTGAATAGGCGAGCCTATGGTGATAGGCTGGAGCGGTTGCGCCACCAGGCAGGTTAGTAATTATATTCCTGTACTTGTTATACAATATAAGTGAGACAGCTTGTAAATGAGGTCAGAGTAGTCACATATTAATAAAGTTCAAATAACACTAGAAGAAAGATTCTGCTAGCACTGTATGATTAGATAAGTGATGCAGCCTGCAATCCAGAAATAAAAAGTAAACAAGTCTGAAATAGTGATTAGCCACCTGAAGTGTAATATCAGATAACCTGCAGCAGCCTGAAAATCACTGGTAAACAAGCCAAAGATAATAGACATGTGTGAAATACATCCCCTTAGAAAATCTGCCATATGAAACAAGTGAGTCTGTTGGAAAGGATTGTTGTAAGCAGCTATGGCATGTTAATAATGCCTACAATAAAGTACCAACTTGAATTGTAAAAATAAATCAAGTGCATGAGAGAAAGATGTATGAATCGACCAAGAAAGCTGTTATAACTTCTGAATAAAGTATACTGCAGTCAGTACATAATGAAATGAATGAGACAGCCACAACCAAAAAGTGAAATGTATGAAATAAAGTACTGAAGCTGGAATGTGTCTGTCCCACAATTTGTATATGTTGCTGTACCCTTGCAATATGGAGATAGTATGGTTGTATGAAATAATGAACATCCACAGTTGTCTAGAGCCATATAAATGAAATGTAGCAGGATGCTGTACCTGAACACAGCCAGATATGAAATGTGTATGAATAAAAATGCAATGGATATTAATGTATCAGTAACAGTCCCATCAACAACATTCCTAAAGTTACATATAGGAAACTGTAGTAAGACCTGTAGGGTATATATATCTGCAGCTACTATAGATGTACAGCATATGTATATGTAGTTGAAGTTGTTAATTAAATATTTCTTCACAATACCCTATATTCACAAATAATGCCATTCCACAACAAAGTGGGTATGTATATTTACAATCAATTCCTATGGACACTTGTCCTGTTGGTTCAAACATATTTGCATGTACGTTGCTGCATGTGCCCTGTTCACATATCCAAACCCGATGGCCTGTTGCCATCAATCGACCCTGCATGCTGTTGGATTGTGTACTGTTGTTCAGAATATGCATGTGTCATGCTTGCTGTTCAATGTTTGGAATTCATGGGTGTTTGGTTAATGGGAATACTGATGCATGCTGTTACAACTAATTTTGAATGTCATAAAATATGTCTCAACATAGGACAACAGGGAAGGTGGGTTCCAGCAGACCCACCTCTCCCACCTCAGCTGGCGAGTGCACCTGGCACTAGTGCCCAGGCCGGAACCTCCTCTGGTGACCCTGTGCCACCTTCGGGTGGAAGCGCTGCAGGGGATGTGGCTCATCCCCCCTCTGCAAGCATGGCCGGAGGAGACCGTCCACTCACCCTCCAAAGTGTCCGGTCTGTGGTGTGTAGCGAGATCAGGCAGTCTGTGCTTGAACCCCTACACCAGCTTGAGGCTCTGGTGGCACAAATCACGGGTGTCCCTGCTGCCCGTCCTACACAGCCCCCAGCACAGCCCCATCCTGGGCTGTGAAGGCACAGTGGCAACTGCCCATGGGTGGGGATGTCAGTTCCACTGTTGCCATCTGTGGGCTCATGGGCTCGCGATATCCCAACATCCATCCCTGTCAATTGTGTTTCCCCCCACATGTGTCATACTCCGCCCCTGTATGCATCTTGTTTGTCTTGTCTGTTAACCTCCCCTACCTACCTCCCCAAATATACCTACTTTCTGTACCTTACATTCCACTCTCACCTGGAAAAAAAAAAAAGGGGTACTCTGTTCCCGCAAAAAAATTATGCCCCATACATAGCTGCCCATTTTGCAGACATGTCTGCTGGACATGTGAAGTGGTAATTACAATTGGCTGTACAACATACTTTGTTGTCCTCACCCCTCTCTCAGGGGTGGAAGGTTTCAAATTTCACACCAAATTACAGAGATATGCACAGCTGTTGCTGATAAAGAAATGGGCAGCTATGGTCCTTTCCTACATCCTTCCTGCAAATCCCAAGCTTGTTTTCCTAATGTCCTACCCTCTTTGTGACCCCTTTTTCACCACTGTCTTATCTCCCCATTTTCTTTTCTTTCAAAGTAATTAGCACGGGTGTGCGCGAGAGTAAGCACTTTTAAGCAGTAGTAAGCGGGTGTGCGCTTCTGTGCGCTTAGCTAAGCGTGTGTGCGCGAAGCTAAGCGACAGTATGCATGCGTGAGCTCCATGCAAACCAGCGCTAACCCACTTACAACTGCTTAAAAGTGCCTTAGTTATGCTGAATGACAAGGCCTGTAGTCTGCTCAGCAACAAAATAAAATTCCTCTGTCAGTCTCAAACCCAGGACCTTGGAAACACTAGTCTGCATGACTTTCCACTAAGCCATGACTGATATACAAGAACTTTGTGCTGAAAGCAATATATCATGAAATAGTAGGACTGAATGTAAAGGGAATATAGGAAGGCTATTACACAAAGCTTGTCTTGTATCTTTACTGGCAATTCTTGTGGATTTGTATAACATTAGTGTGAGAAGAGAAACAGCCATGCTAGTCAGTAGCTAGTAGGTAATAATGTGACAGTAGCACCTTGCAAACCACATACACTATCAGAGCAGGATAAACACTGCCATATTTGAACAGGTAAGAGGTCAGACCTCACAAATGGGACTGAATTACAAGGATGTCCCTGATTTGAAAACAAATGTTAACTGTGCCCCACTGACTCCCTGTGAAATGTACTAATAGTAGGCAGAAAGGTGTTTTGTCCCACGTAATGGTAACTGTCAACTACTGAAAGTATGCACTATGTGCATGTCAGAAATGGTGTATTCACAAGCACACCAACATGTAGGTGTACAACCCACAAATATCAAAGGAGGTATCTAACTAATAACAGAAGGACAGTATAGCTGGTTACAAGCACTGCATGTGCCTGCTATCCATAACTGTTAGGACAAAGTAGAAGGTGCCACTACTGCTCAGGAGCAAAATAAAATACCCTTGTAGGTGTCACGTCCCACACCCTGGCCAGACCAGACTGCATGCAGTACCACCAAACCACAACAAACATATAAGGAACTGCTGCTGAAAGAAATATAGCAAGCATTACAAGGAGTGAATGTGAATGGAAAATAGGAAAGCCATAGCAACACATTCCAGTAAAGACACCTAGCAGGCCTCCAAGGAGTGAATGTAAAGGCTAAATAGTGAAGCCATAGCAACAAATTGCAAGAGCCACTGCAGTAAACCAGTTACTCCACAAGTCCCACAGGAAAGCACATACTCCCATTTAAACAGTATTAGTATTATTAGGTGTCAGTTAACATACACCAGACCCTGGTGTGGGAGTTTGCCACACTCTTTTCCCACACCAGCCAGAACCAGCAGGAGAGGGCTGCACTGTGGCAAGACCTTGTCCGTCAGGTAAATGATATAGGCATGCACAACCGGACATATAGCAGGTACGCCATCACTGCAGTGATTTAATTAGAAATGTCCATCAGCGTGCGTCTGATATCTACAGGCAACAGCTTGCCACAGGTGGTGGGGTGGCTATAAACCCCCCCCCTCACCAGACTGGAGGTGCTCCTCCTAAGTGTTGTGGCTCCAGCCCAACAACAACATCCACACACATGTGTAATGATGGAGGCTGGAGTCACCCAGCAGGAGGACTTGGAGCATGCAGGTAACATGCCATAGCTATATTTGACTGTTCTCTACACTGGTAGTTTATGCATGTGTGAGGTGTGTACTATGTTTGTAGCTATTATCCTGGTAATTATTGTGCAAGAGTGATATTCTCAATATCGGCAGTAGACCTGTGAAAGCCAACTGTTGTACTACTGAACTGTATCATACTCACAGTATCAATGGCACAGTTGTGCCCACTGACAATGAATGTCTTATTTGTGCAGGTCCCTCTGGTGTAACAGCAAGGCAGCCAATCCATGCTGGTAAGTGTGTAATAGCATTCCTTTAATACTAATGATAGCAATAGTAATAATACCCTAAAATGGTATTGCTATGTGTGTGATTGCAGGTGTGTCTGTGTGTTTGTATCTCATGTACTGAGGAGTGTGCATGTGTGCATGTGCACATGTGCGCATGTGTGCATGTGTGCATGTGTCCATGTGTGCATGTGCCCATGTCTGCATGTGTGCATGTGCCCATGTGTGCATGTGTGCATGTGCATGTGCCCATGTGTGCATGTGTGCATGTGCCCATGTGCGCATGTGTGCATGTGTGCATGTGTGCATGTGCCTATGTGCGCATGTGTGCATGTGTCATGTGTGCATGTGTGCATGTGTGCATGTGTGCATGTGTGGTAACATTGTGTGCACATTGTAAACTGTGTTTCCTGTCTTCTTCTCACAGGTTCTGGTGCTGCTCTGGTGGTGTGCAGCAGGGAACCTGAATCTGCTGCTGGGGATAGTGATAATGATGATACCTGTGTAATGGCACAGGGAGGTGTGCCAGGGTTCGTTGTTGGTCAGCCAATCGACAGTACACAGCTGTCAACCCCATCAATGCGCACAGTCATCCTACCAATACATCCATTGTCACCAATATCCCTAGGTGATGGACAGCATACAGTGGGCATTGACCAGGGTAATGTGGTATCAGTGGCACATGCATCCCCTCACAGCAGCCATGGCCAGAGTCCTGACATGGTACCACACAGGCAGATGCCCAGGGCTTCTCGTGGGAGCATCCGTGGTCATACTGCCCCTGTCAGACGTGCCCACAGAGGTCTTTTAACCTCAGCTATGTTCCGGGCTCTAATGCAGGCACAGTCACGTATGGAACGGTACACCAGACAGGGTCTGAGGGAGCTGAGAGCACATTGCACTGCTATGAATGACATTATGAGTGATGTGGCTGCCATCAGTAATTTCACCGAGGTCATTGACAGACGTTGGGGGGACACATTAGATCTGTTCCACAACTACATGTCCATGAGCCAGGGCAACGCAGGGCGGATGAGGCATCAATGTGGATGAATGCCAGCAACAGTAGCAGCTGGCAGGCGTCGTGGAAGACAACAAACTCGCGGCCGCTCACATAGTGCCAGTACCAGCCCCAGCAATGCTGGGTCTGCGCTGTCATCAGACCGCCCTAGGAGACCATGTGCACGTGGCTCTGGACAGTCCCAGCAGGGACATGTCTCCAGTCAACAACCACCTGCTTCTGATGACAGTACCCAGTCTGGCTTAGTACTTGATACTGTCCGTAGCACCCCTGCCAGGCACAGGTACTGTGTCCATGGCCAGAGACAGTGATCTGTACGACCTGGCAGGTACAGTCTGTGGCTGTCCACAAACACCCGTACATGATGGCCACAAGGTGGAACTGTGTGCATGCATACACACATGCATAATGCTAACACCTAGGGCTAACACATATATGCACACACTGCATCAACATTGCCCCATCTTCTATGGTTGTCCCTCACTAACACACACACACGTACATGTTGATTGGTTGTATCAGTGGCAGACTCAGGCATACCAAGTACACACCCTGTGCATATGATGAAACTATGCCACCTCCTGCAATCTGTAACATTGATGCAGGACTGGTTAACATGGTGCTGATGCACTGGGTGACTACATAGATGTGTAGTAATATTATCATGTTGTCAACTGTGCAGTGTAATGATATCATTGTGAGTATATCCCAGCATGCCTGATGCATTAACAGTATGATTGTCATTGTATTGTTTGGTACACCCCTATAAATTACCATTTCATTCTGCTGGTAAGGCTGTAAACAGTAGGCCACCTACATAGGTAGCACAGGGGATAAGTAAATGGAAGTTATGATACTCAATGGTGGACATGTAAACCACACGATGCATGCAGTACAACCTCTACTCTGTGTGGAGAATGTTGATATCTGTGCAGTAATAGACAACAGGTTCAAGACTCCCAAGAGCACCCTAGCACTACCGGGTTACACCTCATTCCATGCTTGACAGCCCCAAAACACACAACTAACTATGACAGGAGGTGAGTCTCATTAAACGTCAGGGATACTGTGGTGGCAGGACAGGTAGCATACAGCCTACTAAGTTGGGGAATGCTGATTGAGGGCTCAGTGTCTGCCATTATAAATGTGTATTAGTTCTGGTTTAAGCAGTTGGGCTTCAGGTCAGTTATTTCCCATTACAAAGGTTCATGGTCTGCACTCTTGTGGGAGGAGAGGCTGGACTCTGCCCGTCTGAGGTGGGAATTTCTGGCTAAAGGCTTATAGTGCCTGTATATTTGAACTGTTTCTTACTGAAATTGGTACACCTTGTTTGCTGTAGCATAGACTAGATCCATGGCTGCTGATTGTAGCTTTGTTTGTATGCTTGTTTGCTTGTTATTTCCCTGAAACACTAATCCCACCCGAAATGCAGCTTTACAGCGCCTCTGAGAATCCCTAGTGACATGTGCATTGCTTACTGTATGTATGTCCTTGTTTCACTTGACAGAAGGTTAGTGTTTGTCAGTTATGCAATTAAGTTACCTGTAACACATTGCATTTGAGATACCTGTCACTTGCTCACTAAAGCATTTATATATGCCAGCACTAACAAATTAAAACCACTACACCCTCACAAACTCACCTTATGTACCTTGTTCCCCATTGGCCCTTTTTGTTGTTAATTATAAAGGAATTCCCAATACCAGCATAGCATGTTCAAAGGTCAGTTGTCAATCTCCTCCACGGTCCAGCTGGTGAATCTGGGAATCTAGAGGCAATGTTACAACTGCCTCATTTACACAGTCAACCCTCTCCTCCTCCCAACAAATTCCACCACATGTGAGAGATGCAACCATATATCCAAACTGCAAGCTAAGCTCTCTCAACTCAGTACTGGCAAAACCTGTCAGGAGGAGAAGGAAACCACAGTCACTACAATTCCAGTCTCACATAGACCTACCATGACAGCAATCCAAACAAATAAACACACACAACCATACTCGGAGTCTCTAAATAAAAGTCTGCCTATGCAGCAGACACCTCCAAAGCAGACACACAAGCAACCACTACCCCAGAACAGAACATGTGCAACACATAGCTCACAAAGCCAGTGTGCCAAAGTGTCACAGCATGTAAGGCTAAACAACACACCTGCTACACTTGTGATGGGTGCCTCTATCGTCAGGTACACTGATGTCCCGCTCACCAGGCTGAACAAGGAGAAGGTCACGGTGAGATGCCTGTCGGGCGCTATGATCTGCCACATAACACAAGCACACATGTCACTCCAAGGCATGTACAAATATGACTCAGTCAGTGTCCATGCCAGTGTGAATGACCTGAGACATACCTCCCTGGACTACATGATGAGAGACATAGAGGAGCTCTCTGAGCATGTGGCCCAGACTGGTATGACCCTTACCTTGAGTAGCATCTTACCCTCACCAAGAATGATGCCACAATATGTAGACAAGATGATCAATTCAGACAATTGGCTTATGTTTCAGTGTCATTCAAAGGGGATCCAATGCCTGTCAGCCTGGGATGACATGCTCAACAAGCCACACTGCTATGCTAGGGATAGCTTGCACCTGTCACCCATGGGCTTTCGGATATTGGCAAAAGCTCTTGATACACCCATAGTGCCTTTTTTAGGCAAGGCTCAACAGACAAGACCACCTCCATAGGTATCACAAGGGATAGGAAACTAATAGTAATGCTACTCAATGCCAGCAGTGTAAACGTCAAGATGCATGCACTGGAAACTGTCCTTAGCATGGAGAACATCAATATCTGTGCAGTAACAAGATTCCTGGTTCAAGGCCCCCAAAAGCACCCCAGCACTGGCAGGTTATACCTCATACCATGCTTGTTGGCCATATAACTTGCACCAAAACAGAACAGGAGGGGGAGTATCAATATTCATCAAAGATACACACACCTCCAGGTTGGTGGCACAGCACAAAGCATCAGAGACTATCCATGTGAGACTAACAGTGGGTAAGACTGCCGTCCAGTTCATAGCCTGGCACACACCACACTCCCAAACCCAGGTAACACACTTGGCCTACTTAAGAAGACATGTATATCTGCAGGTGTCTCCAAACAACAATATATTGGGCAGCTTCATTTACCCACACATACACTGTGAGCATTACTGTAGCTCCAACACCCTAGGTGTAAAGTTCCTAGAATCCATACACTCAATTGCTATGGAACTACTTGTTACCACTCCCACAAGTGGGGAATACATGCTGCACCTGTTCATCACCAACATGTGGACTATATGCTCCAGACCAGATGTGTATCCCTCGCTGGTAAGATGACACCATAGACTACTCTCACTGTATATTCACATACCAAATGCAGCCCCTGCACATAAAACCACAGTCATAAAGTTGTGTAATGCAAATTACATGTATTCACATGAGGCAGGCTTCACACATGGGAACTATTTCAGGTCACAGGTACATATGTCTGTGTGGCACACACATACCTCATGTGTGCATTGACATTACTGATATGATCTATGTCATACAATATTAAGAGCAACACCCCACACACATGGACAAACTGTGTGACAAAAACACACATGACATTTGTAAGATTCAAGCCCCTACTTAACTATGTTATGACACTTGAAAGAGACGCATTAGCAGAGAACGCAATTCGCATTACTAGGAGGTTTCCCTTCTCCTGCTGTACTTATAGGGTGCTGACATCATCAGTGTTTAGAATGAGGAATGTGCATCATGCAGTGTGTTCTTGTAGTTGGCAAAAGGGACATTTCTTTCACACACACTAACCCCCCTCACCCAAACACACACACTGAGCATTTGCAGGATTCAAACCCCTAACTAACTAGGTTATGACACTTGAGAGAAACGCATTAGCAGAGCATGCTATTTGCATTAATGGGAGGCTTCCCTTCTCCTGCTGTACTTATAGGGTGCTGACATCATCAGTGTTTAGAATGAGGAATGTGCATCATGCAGTGTGTTCTTGTAGTTGGCAAAAGGGACATTTCTTTCACACACACTAACCCCCCTTACCCATACACACACACAAAGCATTTGCAGGATTCAAACCCCTACCTAACTATATTATGACACTTGAGAGAGACGCATTAGCGGAGCACGGTACCCAAATTACTGGGAGGTTTCCCTTCTCCTGCTGTACTTATAGGGTGCTGGGATCATCAGTGTTTAGAAAGAGGACTGTGCATCATGCAGTGTGTTCTTCTAGTTAGCAAAAGGGACATTTCTTTCACACAAAATTGCACACACACTAACCCCCCTCACCCAAACACACACAAACACACTGAGCATTTGCATGATTCAAATATGGATGTGACATTGCAAATTCAACCCCTGGGATCTCCACTGTGTCCCTGCTTGACGGAGGCAGAGCACACTAGCCTTACATGGTGCCTTCTGTGACCTACTTTACAGAGGCACAGTAGCCTGCTGTACTGGGGAGGCAGATGCCAAGCACACTCTGGCTAAGCTTGTATTCCCTAGGGCAAACAGCCTAGTATTGACCTCTACACCCATATGTTTAATTGTCAGATACACAATATTTGTTGCTGATAAACTGCAGGTCTTTATTGCCATAGCTTTCCCTGTTTCTATGTACAACTTGTGTATCTGTGGAAGATGTTTGAATATGTGTGGGATCCACTATTTAACTTATGTCTCTGTAGTCATTTAACTGTGTGCACTGGGCAGATTGCTGTCTTGTGGTTGGTTTCTGGTTTAACACATACAAATACCACATATGTGTGGCCAACTGCTAAACTGAGACATGGCCTAAGTGTGTGAGCATGCCCAGTTCAGGCATATTCCATGGCTTGTTGCCTGACATATGTCTCATTTATCAAAGTGTGTGAGCATGCCCAGTGTGTGCTTTCCATATGTTGAGATCTTCAGTCCACCACATTTGTGGGTGTGTGTGGACTTCCACAGTATTTCACATTTATAGTTGTGTGTTGGGAGCCATGTTGTGTACATACTGTCTGAACCCGACAGGGATTATACTGTGCCTGCAGGGTTTCCATGGGATAGTTTGTATACAGTTGTCAACATCCTTTCATAATGACCATACACTGTAATATTGTATAGTGTACTGGTTCAGTACTTTCACTGTGGTGGACAGTATCCTGGGTTTCAGTCCTATCACTGCTTTCAATATTCATAGTGAGCACACCAGACTGGTTAAGGGCCAGTTGTGCACATATGACCATGCTGCATTTTGTTCGGATATGGACTACTTACACCAGGCTTGTCCAACATTGGTAGTGTATTCAACAACTTGGGTGGACATTGACAAACACTAGCGATGTGCTCTAGGCCATTTCTACTGCTAGTCAGAGAGTGTGTTTGTCCTTCAACACACATTGCAACTGGAATTTGACATCACATATTTCAAGGTTAGTATAATGTGCCTCTGTCTACCCATGACATAACAGTGATACCCAGGGTAAACCTACCATCTCCCATCCACTCATCATGATTCCTGTTGAGGAGAGTCAATGAGGGACTCTCTGGCTAACCTGTACTGGGAGTTTACTCAAGAGTGGAGTGAGCTTCTGGGTTATGGATCAATCACTACAGCATGTCCTATGTATGTCAGTGCTTGGGTTCAGGTCTCTCATGTGCATAGCTCACTGGCATTCAGATTGTACAAGGTGCAGCATGTTCATTGATTCCAGCTTGGACATGGCTTTATACATCAGGCACAGATTGCCTCTGGGCAGGCAGTATGGCACTGTGTGGAGCTGTGGTTTGTTTAATCAGGCAACACATGGCATCTGTTTGAGCTCTTTGATCCTCCTGGTGGGGTACTTTTGGGGTCTTTCCAGTTGCTGGAGGTGTCTGCTGAGGTACATGCCACAGGGGCCATTGTACTCAATTGTGAGGCTGATGAAGGATGACTGAAGAGGCATGATTACCTCCCCTGATCTAGATCTGACTACCTTCATGATTAGGTGGGTATATGGTATGTTTCTGTAACCACTACAGCCACATGGTTGTCAAATGCAATATATCTATCAGCTTGTGTCCCCAGGTCTCTTATTACTTCTAAAGTACTTAATGGGTTAACACCTATGTGGTAATTGGTGGGCACTTACTGTTTATCCACAGGGGATGACTATACACTTTTCTGCAATTAGCTTGATGACATGGCTCTGGCACCAGTTGTCTGTTTCTATGTGGCTCTTTTGTAGGATGCTTGTGTCAGCTGGAGGGTCAGATAAGGTGCCCAGTTTGTAGTCCTCTGCAAACTTGTTCAGACACAGTCCTTCCATGTTGGCCTGTACCTATGAGAAATATATACCATGCAAGGGAGGTCCCAGGACTGAGCCTTGTGGGATACCAGTTGTAGCTGGTTTGTAGTCTGACATGGCTGCAGCATGTCTGACCATGTCAGTTCTGTCCTTGGGCTGGTTTGCAACCCATCTACTGACATAGGGGTTTATATTTAAGCTGGTGAGCTTATCTATAATGAACACATGGGGTATTGTATGGAAGGCTTTTGCAAGGTCCAGATAGGCTGTGTGGACCACATTCCCCTCATCAATTGCCTTGATGACTGTTTCAAATGAGTCAGACATGTTTAAGGGGCAGGATCTGCCCTTAAGAAAGCCACGCTGGGTCCAGTGTCTGTAGGTCCCCAATATCTTTATTTCTGAGGTCCATGATGATCCTTTCCATAGCTTTGCAGACCAAGTTTGTCAGGATTCTGGGGTGATAGTTTGCAGTATCCATTGAGGCACCACCTTTGTGGAGAGGGACCACTGTTGCTGTACACTGCTCTTTGGGTACATATCCTGTGGTAAGGCTGAAATTGAGCAGTAGTGTTATTTGGCATTCCATTCTTCTTGGAGTTCATGTTGGACACAGCCCAGGACACCATCTTGTACCATTGATGTTGTGTGTCTTGCTTTGAAGATGCTGCCTGTTACCTCAGCATCTGCAATGTCAGGGGGCCAGCACTCTGCTGGGATAGATATTTGTCATTTTGGGGGGGGGGTTTGCACTGAACCTGTCAGGTTGGATGTTGGCAATGTGTGTGGGTTTGGTGTATTGTTTGTAATATTTGGTAATTCAGAGCATATCTGTGAATTCCCAACAAGGTTCCTACCATCAGTTAAGACAGCCTTGTGATTATCCTTAGTGTCCTGTACAATTTGTATTTCCATAGGTTCATAGGTTCATACTGGGCTATCTGCCCTAGGGCATTTATAAGCCTAGCCAGAGTGTGTGTGGCTTTCGCCACCCCTTGCAATGTGAATATTATGGCCATTTAGGGTTTACTTTACTGTGCCTCTGTCTAGATGTGACACACTGAAGACCCCCAGTGTAAATCTATGATCTCCCATCCACTTGGCAAGATTCCTGTTGAAGAGAGTCAGTGAGGGGCTCTGTCTAACATGGAGTGGGTTCTGTTCCAGAGTGTAGGAAGCCTCTGGGTTAGGAATCTGTCCCTCCAGCACATCCGATTTATTTATGTGCTGAGGTTGACATCTGTCACTCTCACAGCTCTAATGGCTTTGGATTTTCTGAGGTGGAGCATGTCCATCAATTCTGTATTGAACATGACCTTGTACATCGGGCATACATCGCCTCTGAGTATGCAGTATGTGACTGCATACAGCTGGGGTGTTGTCAGTCAGGCAGCATATGACAAATGTTTGATACCCTTTATCCTCTTGGTCAGGAACTTTTGAGGTCTTTCTAACTGCTGCAGGTGTCGGGTTCGGTACATCCCAAATGGAGCATTGTACTCACTTATGGGCCTGATAAGAGAAGAGTATAGGGGCACAATGACCTCTCTTGATGTAGATGTGAATCCCTTCATGATAAGGTGGCCAATATAGGTGGTCTTCCTAGCCATTTTGGCAAAGTGAGTGTTGCATGTGGGGTTACTGTCCACTTGTGTCCCTAGGTCCCTGATTACTTCTTCCATACGTAATGGATTACCACCTATGTGATGATTTGTGAGTACCTTGTTTGGTATTTGGGGAGACATTCATACTCTCCAGTGTCTTCAGGGAGGCTGAGTGGTGTTCCTGGGTCTGAGAGGGTGGTCTGTAGCATGCTACAAACTGTACAGTGGTTTGGCCTACAGTTAGTTGCACATGGATGGTCTCTGATGCTTCGTGCATTGTCAGTAACCAGGATGTGTGGGTATCTTTGCTGAATATGGATATTCCCCCTCCTTTTGTGGTTTGGTCCAGGTTTTGGGGCCGAAAAGCATGATTTGAGGTATAACCTGGTAGTGCTGGGGTGCTCTCAGGAGCCTTGATGCAGGTTTCCATCACTGCACAGACATTGATGTTCTCCATACTGGGGAGGGCCTCGAGAGCGTGCATCTTGTGGTTTAGACATCTGGCATTGAACAGCATTACCCTCATGTTTTTTCCACTTATGTTTTGTGGGGAGGTGGGTTTGTCTTTTCAGCCTTGGCTACAAAAGGCACTATGGAGGTGGCAAGAGCCTTAGCCAATATCCAGACACACAGGGGTGACAGGTGCAAGCCATCCCTGGCAAAGCAGCATGGCTTGTCAAGCATGACATCCCAAGCAGACACACATTGTATCCCCTTGGAATGACACCAGTAACTGAGCCAATTGTTAAAGCTGATCATTCTGTGTTTGTACTGTGGTATCATTCTTGGTGGGGGTAGGATGCTGATCAGGGTCAGAGTCATACCGGCCTGGCCTACATAATCGGAGAGCTCCTCCTATGTCTCTTTACATGTAGTCCAGGGAGGTACGTCTCAGGTCATTCACACCAGCATGGACAATGACTGAGTCATATTTGTACTTGCTTTGGAGTGACCTGCATGATTGTGTTATGTGGCAGATTGTAGCAGCCTACAGGCAGCTTACTGTACCCTTTTCCTTGTTCAGTCTGGTGAGCAGGACATCGGTGTGTCTGCCTATGAAGTCACCTATTACAAGTGTATCAGGCATGTTGTTTGTCCTTACGGGCTGTGACTGTTTGGCACACCGACTTTGTGTACTATGTGTTGCATGTACTATGTTTGGGGGTAGTGGTTGCTTGGGTGTCTGCTTTGGAGGCCTCTGTTGATTTGGTGGTTTTTAATTATAGCCTCCAGGAATGTTTTTGTGTGTTTATGTATTTGGTTTGCAGTTGTGATAGGTCTATGTGAGTGGGTTTGTGGTGTGTGTGGTTACCTTCTCCTCCTGACTAGTTTAGACAGTACTGAGTTGAGAGAGCTCAACCTCCAGTTTGGAGACGTGCTTGCATCTGTCACATATATTTGAATTTCTTGGGAGGTGGAGGGGGTTGTCTGTGTACATGGGGCAGGTGTAACATTGGCCAAGATTCACAGATTCAACTTGTTGTAGCCGGCCTTAGGGGTTTTTATGACTGGCCATATTTTATTGCCATAATACTGATCAGAGATTACTTCCCTTTTTGTGTTTGCTCTATCATGTGGTGACTTCCTCAATCTCTTGCATGGTTTGGTAATGGCTGTGGTCCACCATGCCAGATGCCTGTGTGTATGGTATTGGGCCTTGGTTTTATTTGGATTGCATAATCCATGCATTCCTGACTGTGTTCATAGAATGCATTTATAAAGGGTTCTGAGGTGTGGCCCATATTTTCCACAGGCACAGGGCCTTTAATGGATTCCACATCAGTTTGGAGGAGTGCAACATTTCCTTTACACATGTTTTTCACTGTGGTTTTCTGGACAGGGACTGTGGTCCGGCTGTGAATATCCAGTGTGATTACTCTGTGGTCTGATCTTACCAGTGAGGAATACACTTCTCACCTGGCCATAGAGTACCCATGTTGCTGATTATCACATCCAGTATGCTTACCCCACTTGTGGGAGTGGTACACTGTTCCTGAGCATGTTGGTTTATGGATTCTAGGAACCTTTGGCCTAGGGTGTTGGTGCTGGGATAATGCTCCCAGTCTATGTTTGAGTATTTTCAGTCACCCAATATAATGTTTGGAGAGCTTGATATTTCCATGTGTTCCAACGTAGGCCAAGTGCAGTTCCTGGCATTAGGAGGGTAGTCTGTATCAGGCTACAAACTGGCAGGCAGTCTTAGCCACTGTTACTTGAGCATGGATAATCCATGTTGCTTCTTGTTGTGGTACCAACATGGGGGCGTGGTTATCCTTGACAATTATTGCTACTCACCCTCCTTTTGTAGTTTGTTCCATGTTTTGGGGCTGTAAAGCACGGTATGAGGTGTAACCTAGTAGTGTTAGGGTGCTCTTGTGAGCCTTAACCCAGTTTTCTGTTACAGGACAGATATCAACATTCTCCATGCTGAGGGGAGTTTAGACTGCATGCATCTTTCAGTTTGGATATCTGGCATTGGGTAGAATTACATCTAGGTTCTTATCCCTTGTGATACCTATGGAGGTGGAGCACCATGCCTTGCTCAGCATGTCATCCCAGGCTGGCACGCATTGGGTCCCCTTTGACTAATGGCAATACTTAAGCCAATTATTGTAATTGATCATCTCGTCTTCATATTGTGGCATCATGCTTGGTGAGGGTAGGATGTTAGTCAGGGTCATCATGTTTGCATATACTACACGGTATTGCATTGCTTAACACATGGCAATCATGCCTCAGGTGGTGCTGCAGGGCTGTCTATGTTGGATGCACATACTACACTCCCTGTACTTGTTTGATAGCAGGTTGTGTCAACTTAGGCATCCCTTTTACTATATGTGTGAGTCAGAGAGAGGTATCATTTCCTGGGTTCCTACTGAGCCAGTGTATGTGCTATGTGTTGCTGCTTTGCCAAGGCCAAGGCATACTGGGCACGCCTCCTTCTGCCTACTGGGGCAAGCTCAGGTTGTTCCTCCTCTGAGTCTGCCTGTGATTGGCTTGGCAATGGTGGGGGGCTGTTTGGCCCAGCCCTATGCTGGTCCTGCTGCAGCTGTTTTTGCAGAATCATATTATGTAGCATAGCACATACCATGATGATTTGGGTACATGTAGTTGGTGAGTACTGCAAAGCTCCACCAGATGTGTCCAGGCACCGGAACCATGACTTGAGCAGCCCAAACACACGCTCAATTACATTTCGTGTTTGTGCGTGTGCCTCATTATGGGGTTCGTGTTCAGGTGTGTGTGCATTTCTGATGGGTATCATCAGCCACGGCTCCAGTGCATAGCCAGCATCCCCCACTAAGTGACCATGTGGGATGTCCCCATTGGCAAATGTCTGGTACAGCTGCGTCAGATGCCAGATATGTGAATCATGGTAGCTTCCAGGGCAGCCAGCACACACATTCATTATTATGCCCTGGGCATCACACATGACCTGGCAGTTGATGGAGGGTAAGCAATTGCAGTTAATGTAGGCCCTACCCCACTCACCGGCTGGTGCTTTGATGCATATATGTGTGCAGTCTATTGCACCCACTACCTCAGGGTATTCCGCTATTTGCTGGAAGAGACGCATATTGCTGGCCAATACCTCACGGGAATTGGGGAAATATACATGCTCACCAACATGTGCTTGACATGGCGTCCAGGAACTGGTGCAGTACCCTGGATGCTGATGCCTGTGATATCCCCATCATATCACCAGTTGGTCTTTGGAAGGTACCTGTTGCTAGTATTCTTAGGCCAACACATACCTTGGTTTCCACTGGGATGGGTTCCCCTCTGTTGGTTCTGTGTGTGAGGCATGGCCTGCACAGCTCAACAATTTGCTGCAGAAGGTCTCTGTCCACTCTATAGCACTCCACTATCTCCAGCTCATGTAACCCTTGGTAGGTGACCCTGGGCCTGTACACTCTTCTCCGTCTCCTCACTGTGGGTTGTCTGGCAGCATTTGCATAGTCACCACCCTCAGCAAGTTGCATATGTCTCCTTATAACACCTATGGCAGCCCCTAGCATTTTTGGTCTGAGTGAAGCTTTTTCAGTATTCACTTCTAGTAGCTTACTCCTCTGTTGCAGTGTCTCTTGAGAGAAACATTCTGCACTGTTGTTTGCAGTGTTTTAAGTGCTGGGCTGGCTACTGTTCTGCCTGTGTAATTGCCTGCTTCTGATTGTTTTCACCTGTTAGCTCTGCCAGTAATTTCTGCTAGCTTCCTACTATTTCCCATGCTTCCTTTTTCCCTTCTGTTTCCTCAGGGGGGAGCAACGTGCATACCAGCAAAAACACGCTCACAGTGGCTAACACACGTGCACACATGCTTAGATGGACTAGAATCTGCTTATTCGGGTTAAAACGCACACACCAGCACAAACAAGCATACAGGTGTTTAAACAGGCTCCTACATGTGTATTCTGCCTTAAACGCGCACACTCACGCTTACACGCGCACACTCTGTCTTACTCGTGCCTACCAGCCCTCACACACGCGAATGCACGCCCAGCAAGAAACTTTGGTGTTATCCATCATGTACACCTTCCATTTCTTGGCTTTCCCATGCCTACTTGTTGACACTCCTCTTTCCATGATGTGTGACTGACAGCTTTCACATGCCACTGTGCTCCAATGAGCTGCATTCCTTTCATACATTCCCCCCTGTGATGTCACCTATATCCTACTCTGTTACTCCCCCTTATCCTACTCCTACACTGCACGGATTGTGCTCATTTTCTATGTAATAGTGCGATTCACTATCCTACCACTCATTTACATAGGATTGCCTACTAATGCTTAGTTACATGTCTTACACTCCGCTTCCCCCCTTAGCAACCCCTACTCGGTGGCCATGTTGTTTTACCCTGCTATTGCCTTCCATTGTATACTTATGCTTTGCATTTCTATTTTTTGTTTTTTTATAGCGCAGCATGTTTGCGCGATGCTGCGCTACGTTTAAACATTGGCGATCGCCAAAAAAATATATATTTTTATTTCATGTTTGCATCAGGGTACGTTGCCAGTGGCCACATATTTGGCCATTGGCATGCTGCCTGCAACATTTGCAACCTTTATTTAGAGCTGACATGGCTCCATTGTGTTATTTGCAGAACAGTACTCAATTATCAACTGAGTACATTTCTGCAGATAACACGGCTCTTACACGGGCAGGTTTCTGCTTCCTGGATCGCAAATTAACCTCATTTGCATGCCTTTTGGCTGCAAGTGAGGTAATTAGCATATCCACACCCTGCCCGTGTAAGAGGCGTTTTAGGTGCTCTCTTACATGCACAATCTGGCTGTTCCTGGATCGCGATGGCTGCATGGAGTCTTACACTACTCTTAGACTCTGTGCAAGCCATTGTGAATCCTGCCCCAAGTTTGCTTTTTACCTGCAGTGGTTTACTGTACTCATAGAAATGAACTTAGGAAGAATAGTGTGCATGCAAGGTGCTTCATAATAAATAGGTCCATCTGTGTACATCTGTTAATCATTTGGTGCAAGAGTCTGGAAAAAAAACAGATAAAAGTATAGCACATGGTTGTGTATCAGCAAGATATTATGGCATGGAAGTGCACAGCAGTAGCCTGTGTTTTTAGCTAAACAAAAAAAGAAAAAAAAAATCTCTATTAAGCAGTCTCTTATAGTGCTTCAAGAATGCCCTTTATGGCGCAAACACCTGCTGTGACTGTGTGAACAGTTGTTTACATCTTTGTTTTCCACACACGGAATTTGAATTGCAGAAGACATTTGGACTGTGCAGCAGACCACAGATGGACAAGTGAGAGGTAGGTGTGTGTGTGTGTGTGTGTGTGTGTGTGTGTGTGTGTGTGTGTGTGTGTGTGTGTGTGTGTGTGTGGCAGGTAGGTCTTCTCACAGATACATGGTGTGGTTTATTTAATCATTTCCCCTTCTTAGTATATTTTTAAGACTGATCCAGCACACTGATTTATTAAAAATTTTTTAGCCTCTCTCCACCATCTTGGCTTCATTTTGGAGTTTGTTGTTGGAATCTTTTGTGCTTCTGTTTATTTACAGTAGTCATTTGTCCAGTGTTTGATGCTTCCAGTTCCTAAGGTGCACCGTGCACTAGATGTGAGTCTATTTTCAGGACAAAAGTGCTGTGATTACCTGTAGCAAGCTAGTGTAATGTGAATCGAAAGCAGCCAATTAGGTTAGACTGCTTCCGGAGTCAGACCATTGCAGTAGTAATACAGACTAGGTATACAGTCGTTTGTGTTTCTCTCTACTTGATGTAGGGGTACAAGTGTATCTTCTGTGATGTGTGGCACAGCTGTGTGTAGGGTTAGTTTCTGTTGGTGATGCTTTTAGATTTAAACAACAGTACAGAATGTAAAGGATAACATAAACTGTCCAGTCCTGCACTTGTGGTAGTACAAATGCTGCAGAGAAGTTAGCATCTGGAGTAAGTGTTTACTTCTCTTGTGTTAAGCAAATGTACCTGTGTCTTGGTCAGCCATTGTCTGTGAATGTGTTTCATTTGTCAATGGGTAATGTGATCATGACAGTGTTGCTTGCAAATTTGTGGTTGCTTGCAAATCTGTGGTTGTTGCAATTTACCTCTCTCTCAACTGTCTCTTATTTTGACTCATAATTTTGCTCTGTCCCTCTTAATCCCTCCTAAAACTGGCAACTTTTGAGAATAAGGTGGTGAATTACATTTAATGAGCAATGATTACAAAACAATCAAGAAACATAAACAGGTAGCTAGAAGCATAATAGAGTTTTACTGAAAAATGAGTGATTAATTTAAAGAAAATAGCATTCAAAGTGAGTAGAAAAATGTAAACATATCCCTTTTTTAGTCATTCCAGTCCTGACACAGACAGACCAAAGGTTATGTTCAAGGCAGAGAGGCTGTGAAATATAACCATCACATTCTTCAATAAATGTCCTGTAATCAAAAGGACAAAGCCTCAGATGCCCGGGTGAATGGTACCTGCCAACTGATGGTACAGCTTTGGGCACCTGCTGGGGCTGCATTATGTCATAAAGTGTGTGTGTGTGTGTGTGTGTGTGTGTGTGTGTGTGTGTGTGTGTGTGTGTGTTTTCAAAGGCCTGGTGCAGCTCTTCAGAAAAAAAAATATATGTGTTCTGTATAGTTTATGACATTTCACATATTTGCTGCACTTTTGCTGAAGAGAAAACAAGTACACGTTTTGACAATTTTTTTCACAGTGCAATGTAATGCCAGCTCAATAACTTAACATGTTAAAAAGGTTTGATGTGAATTGATTGGGCAAGAAACCATGAATTTGCAGTGTGCAAATGCAGGAGGAATCCACTTGAAGGAGAAATAGAGTCAGAAATTTCTACAGTCACAAAAATAATGATTTTCATAGTTGCAGTGTCATGGACGTGCATATTTGTAGAGGTACCAATTTACACATTCATGCAGTACAAAAATTTAAATCTGAGAAACAAAGTACAGTAATACAGGATCACAAAGAAAGAAAGAAAAAGTGAATGCAAATGCTTCTCATGATATTTGTGAACAGTATGAAGGTTGGGCATCGGGCTGGCAACTCGGCACCATAAAAATCGACTGCCAATCATTAGCGGACTGGAATTCCACTGTGGCGACCCCTAACTGGGAAAAGCCGAAAAGACAAACAAACACTGATTTGTTGAAGGGGCTAGATTGTATACCAAGACAGTATAGGATAATGATCAGTCCAAAAGTGCCACATGTTATCCATGCATCAAGAAAAGTGTCAGTGACACTGTAGCAAGGAACCATCAAAGAGTTATAATGTACAAATGACTTGGAAGTAATAAGTACCAAATTGAGCCCACACCATATATCAATAATACAGTGACTTGCCATTAAACCTGAAAAGATCAGGATCTGCATTGATCCGCAAAATCTAAATAAAGCCATACTAACGGAGCACTTTCCCCTTGAAAAGCTGTGAAAGAATTGGTCTCCCAATATATATATATATATATATATATCCCAACAATAACAATATCCCTGGATGCATCCTGAATACCATAAAGTATGATTTAGCCAAGCCCTTAACAACACTTTGCAGCCTCAGCCTCAACACAAGTTTTGTATCAAACAAGTGGAGACCAGCAGCAGTCATTCCCCTTCACAAGAGAGGGCCCTGTACTGATCCAGGCAATTACAGATCCGTAAGTCTGACCAGACTCATATATAAAGCCATGGAAAGTTTTATCATGGAGATAATCAATAAGGAAATAGGGAGACTGCCAAATACTGGATCTATCTCAGTTCAGATTCATTAATACACCAATAAGAGTTGACTCAGTCAGTCGGGATTTGAGAACTTATGTGGACAGCAACCAAACTTTTGTACAACATGTGTCCACTGTGGTGAAAATCCTTTTATATCATACAGCTTATTAACAAGAAGATTGCTTCTAGGTCCACGAATATCATTGCCCCATCTATTCAGCCTTCATAAGGTCAGTCTTTCAGTATAATGTATGAAATGATTCCACTTTTTACATTCATGACACTGCTGACCAAAATCTAAGCACTTCTCTCATTTAGGTTCATGATTGCCTCCACAATTATGGCAATTAACAAGGTTTTTTGCTGTGGTCCCAATCATTTTATACTTAAGGTTGGGTACTGCCACACCCTTTGGTTTATATTTCATTTTCCTCTTAGCTTTATGTTGTATACTATCAACATTCGCACTGGCAGACACTGCATGCACATTTTTCTCTTTTCTAAGCATATTCATATGCTTTTTTGTAAGCTCACATATTTGACAAATCACTATGGTTTTGCTCAACAGTGAATCACTGTCACAAAGCAAAATCTTTTTCACTGCATCATTATTAACACCATACACAAGTCTGTCTTTTATCAACTCATCTCTCAGATTACCAGATCAGCACATTTTTGCTTTTTTCTCAAGTTGGTAATATACGTTGCTGTAGTTTCATCAAGCTTTTAATTTTTTGTGTAAAACATGTGCCATTCCATTGTAATGTTCATTTGAGGGTTACACATTTCTCTAAATTTATGCTTCAAGCACTCAGGGGCTTCCTGCCTTTCAGCCTTTATCGGAATATGGTGTTTTTTCCCCCTCCCCTGCATACACAGCAGGTGTATACACAGATGAACATTCCCTCTCAATGACTTCCAAGCCAGCTAAATTAAAAAGTGCAAATGCTGTTGCACTTGCATCTTTATCAGAAAATGCAGCCTGTATGAAAATATCATATTCTTGCTCAAACACTTGCCAATTCTCAGCAATATTATTATCAAACACTAATGGCCCAGGTCTGCAAAATCCCTCTGCCATAACAACAAAATTCATTTAAACATAAGCATAGACCGGGTACTTGTAATTATGCCCAAATGCTCAACAATTACTCGGAAAAGGCTTACCTTCAATGATGCAAACACTGGAAACACTCCAGACACTTCTGATACCTCAAAAAGTTGTAGTTAAAATGAAAAAGTAGTACATTGTGAAAAAATGAGGTTGTTTTAGCCTTTTCTTGAACACTTTTGCATTTATTTTGAATAAGATTAACAGTATGTCACAGTTTTGGACATTTTGTTTATCTTGGTAATTATTTCAAAAGTTTTGAATGCTTCGCCACTTATTCAGCACCTGAAAAATCATTTGAATGAGTTTAAGTACCTATGAATAACCGCTGACCTGTTTGGGAGTTTGCTCCTGTATATTCCTCCTATTTTAAGTGCCTCATAGTTTGCGAATTGCCTCACCTCGGATGCCATTCTGACACCATGTTAAATGTCTCACGTATCAAATGAGACACTGAGGCACTGTGATGGGTTCAAGTTGTTTAGTGTGCATAAACACATCAGGAGCTGTAACTGGAACATGTATTTAAGCTAACTGATTGACTCATTATTTCAAACACACTCGCATGTGCATCTCAATTCATGTCTGCCCTCACACTGGCTGACTATACAAAATGGCACTGATCTTGCACAGTAACTTATATGCACATGCTATCTAGCTGCAGTGGCTGACTAAGTACAATACACACAATGATCTACACTACAGAAGTGATGCTAGAACTGATCCTTTAGAGGTTACAGGACTAGCATGATTAGATATTCACACATATTATTTTATTATTACGGGGAGAAAATTGAATGCCTCAGTAATTATTTTTGAGTCCAGATCATAGTTCTTTTTCTGTTGTTCTATGTTGACTGGTGAACCTAATAAAATAATACCCAAAATCAGGTATTTGGCATTTTGCCAGAGCAGTAGTTTAGCCTTTATATGCGTCTATGTATATGCATGTACATGTGCTTGCACAAACTTACCTGTGTATCTATTCATGTATGTGCAGGTATGTCATTTTACATCTGTGTCTGTGTGTGTGTGTGTGTGCATGTGTATTTTTACATATTTTCTATCCATGTCTCTGTATGTACACACACACACACACACACACACACACACAAATACACACGTGAATACAACTTTTATAGGAAATGTAAACTTGATATGTACAAGTTTAGGGGCAGTCAGCAGCAGATTACAAAACCACAGGAGTAAACCCATTTTAAATTACCCATCATACTTCTGTTATATTGTTTCTGCATTAAAAATTAAACTGTAGTTACTATCAAAAGAAGCTTTTTATCATGATCAAATGATATTACTAGCGCAAACTGTGTTTAAATGTAAAAGATTTCCCGGTAAATCATATTGAAGTATAACTCTCCAAATATCTAGTATTTTGTTAAGAGGCACAGTGTCAGCTACTTACATGTATGGTAGTGGATGTGTTGGAACAAATGCTTCCTACAGCCAATATGCTCTGTATAAACATAAATCTGTTTTCCTTTCCTTAGTTGCCAGTGCCTGACTTAATACTTGGGTGATCATCATAAGGCTTGAGTTTGTCAGTATGATGGATTTTGTTGCTGAGTAAACATGATAACATGTATGACGTGCAAGGATGTTTTCAAAGAAGACCCTGAGTCTGCTGTTACCTCTGATTTGTGGAACCAGGAGAATTTATTTCCTCTTCTTTGAAAGCAGATTGTTCTTGAATATGATGTTTAACTTTTGCTACAGACAGGTTACCACGTTAGTGTTCACAGCTACAATGGCATCATTTTCTTGGAAGAATTCCTACTGAAAATATTTACAGAACATGACAATATTCTTGTGGATGTTGACTTGTGAATGCAGCAGAAAGAGGCAGACATGAAACTAGTCATTTTTGTGCATCCCAGACAAGATTTTTGATTAAAATGGAGCCATTTCATGAAAGAAATTTTCCATTTTAAAAAGTACTCTGTTAAACATAAAAACAGCAAAACACTAATTGCCAGGTCAGTATACCATGACAATGACTTCCTTTTCTCAATGCTACACCTTCTACTAGACATATGAATGCTACAAGGGTTTGAGTGGGTGGTTTATGAAGCTTGCATATGTGTCTAGTTCTATTGTTTAGCTATATCTGTTAGTTCAATACACTGTAAAATTTTGCTTTGTCTGTTGTATTGCTGTCTTCTTTCACTGAGTTAACATCTTTTAAAAACTTAATTATCTTTACGGTTTCTCGGTACCCCAAATGGTGCATTCTGCCTGATTAGTATGCTATTGTTACTTGAATTCCTTCTTGAGTCTATCTTTAGTAGTTTAAATTTGGGCCATTACAACTCACTACTCTGTCTACATATATTTTGAGCAGAACTCTGCCCTCTCAGCTTGGTGCATCTCTTAATTAAACTGCAGGCAATGGTAGTGTATTCCATCCCTCCTTTCTTGTAGACTGAACCAACAAATTTCTTCAGCCATTATCATTATTGTCCTAAAATCACTTTTTGCAACATTCTTCCATTTGCTCATTCAAATGTTTACAGTGGCAGTGCCAGTGAGCCATAAATGAGCAGTACCAGTGATCTATACACAAGCAGTATTATTAATGTTTACAGCAGCAGTATCAGTGTTCCATACATGAGCAGTACCAGTGAGCCATACACAAGCAGTACTAGTAAAGTTTACAGCAGCAGTACCAGTGATCCATACATGAGTAGTACCAGTGATCCATACAGTAGCAGCAATACCAGCGGTCCATATGCAAGCAGTACTTATAATGTTTACAGCAGCAGTACCAGTGATACATACATGAGTAGTACCAGTGACCCATACACAAGCAGTACTAGTAATGTTTAGAGCAGCAGTACTAGTGATCTATATATGAGCAGTACCAGTGATCCATATACAAGCAGTACTAGTAATTTTCACAGCAGCAGCAGTACCAGTGATCCATACAGTAGCAGCAGTACCAGCAGTCCGTACACAAGCAGTACTAGTAATGTTTACAGCAGCAGTATCGGTGATCCATAGCAGCAGTACCAATAATCCATACACAAGCAGTGCTAATAATGTTTACAGCAGCAGTACCAGTCATCTATAAAGCAGCAGTACCAGTAATTTATACACGAGTGATACCAGTGATCCATAGACAAGCAGTACTAGTAATGTTTACAGCAGCAGTATGACAGGCCCTCTTTACCTGGGTCAGCAATCAAGGAGCCTCAATCCTCACCATTGACACCAGTGACAGACCATCACTGGATGGATTTATGGAGTATTTTCAAATGCAGCTCTCAGCATCAAACACAATTTCCCCCAAGAGCAGTTCTAAGTGACTGACACAACCACGGCTGGGTATTTGATTTACACACACACACACACACACACACACACACACACACACACACACACACACACACACACACACACACACACACACACAAAATCCTGGGAAAGGCCAGCACAGATTTATTAGCTGTGCCTCCTTATGCCCAGTCAGTAGGTTAACAATGCTGCCACCAGCCAATCACTGTCAGGCATTTACAAGGATATCCAATTATACTGAGAAAAATCAATACAAACATAAATGATAGAGTGCAACCCAAGCAGCAAGGCTTTTTGGAGTGGCCAAGGCATCACTAGAATAAATACAAGTATGCTCAAGATGTTAAAAGAAATCTCTAAAAGACCAGCCAAAATAAAAGGTGTAAAAAAATTTAATGATAAAAAATAAAATAGAGAAAATGAGATTATTAAATATTCAAGTGCAAAAAACATTAGAGTTTCAATCAAAGGAGAAACAAAAATAACACAGTTGGACAGATTCAAGCAGATGCAGAGAAACAATACTTACCTAATCTCACTGTATTTCCTGATTGTCTAAAGAAGAACTGTTCCCTAACTAATTTAATTAATACAGCAAGGCAAAATTAGATGCTGAGATGCTTACTTCCTCTAGACAAGGTGATGATCTTCCCACTTACACTGATCTAACTGAACTGACTATAATAACTGTCATAGATTTTTATATCAGGTTCCAAAGAAAACAAAACAAAACAATCTGATCTGTGAGTTCCATCCCATCACTGCTGGTTATAGAATGACATCACATTTGATCACAGGACTCTGGTAGAGAACAGACTCAGAGCTTTTCTGAGATCTGTTGCAGTATTTGAAAATTATAGAGTTTTTTGTTTTAACATAAACATTTAATCAGTTATAATAACACTGTTGATGTATTTTTAACATAAACATCTGTACAAGTCAGTGTGATAGAAAAATGACAGAAAATCATTAACAAAATTGGACCCAACCATGCTGGCACATGCCATACATGCACTGCCCAACTCTCTTGGCACAGATGGCAACAACCCACATTGTCACACCCCCCATTGAAGACTCAAACTAGTTTTTCAAGTGACCTTGGAAAAAAGTTGCTTGAGAGAAATGGGCCTGTCTGGGAACACATTAACCCATACCCTGTCTTGAGACTCCATCTGCATTGGCATTGCTGACCCCACTATGGTGCTTTACTCTCATGTCATATACCTGCAACCCTAGGCTTCACCTTAATATTGGCATTTTTTTGGCTGACTCTATGTAGCCATATTAAGGGATTTTGGTCTGTAACCATAGTGAACGTCCTTCCATACAGATAAAGCTGAAGTTTCTGAAGTGCCCAAATTATGGCTGACATTCTTTTTCTACAGTTGCATAACTTTCCTCCCTGAGTTGGAGTCTATGGCTCAGATATACAACTGGGTGCTCTTCTCCCTAGGAGAAAACTTGTCTAAGTACAGCCCTCACCCCATGGTCAGAAGCATCCACCTGCACAACAAAGTCTTTGCTATAGTCTGGACTGGCTGACACAGGGGGTCCTCCCAAAGCCTCTTTAGGCTTTTGGAATGCCTGCTCACCAGCTGGGGTCCACACTACATTATCTGGCCACACCTTTAACCTCTCAGCACAAGAAATATGGACAAAGCCAGAAAAAAATGGGAGGACAATTGCCCAAAAATGGGGACAGATTTTAAATCTTGCTCCTATAAACTTAGAAACCTGTTAGAGTAACAGGTTTTGTATTATTATATATTTTCAAAAGGATATGAAGTCTGAAACTCAAATGTCTGTCATTATTTAGTATTATTTAGTCACTTCAATCCTCGGTGATTTGCCAGAAAAGCACAAATATTATGAGGAACAGACCAAAAATATGAGGCAAAAATCTGGACATTCTGTGAAAATTTGGATAGTTGTGAGGTATGTATATAGCCTGTTTTTCCATGTCAAGTCTTTAAGGGGAGCAGCTATTGGACTCTAATAATTGGGAACAAACTTTCTGTAGTATCCCACTGTCCCCAAGAATGCCATCACCTGTTTCTGGTAACAGGGGCAGCCCACACCTGAATAGCTTCCACTTTGGCAGGCTCTGGCTTAATCTTACCACTCTCCACTCTATGTCCCAGGTATGAGACCTCTGCCATACCTGACACTTACTGGGCTTAATGGTCAACCCTGTGATTTTCAGTCTACTCAGGACCTTCCTGACATGCTGAAGGTGCTCTTGACAGGAATGGCTGTAGATGGCAATATCATCCAGGTAAGCAAGGGCGTAAGCTCCTGGTCCTACTATGATACAATCTACCATCCTCTGGAAGGTTGCTGGTGCATTTTTCATCCCAAAGTCCATCTTCATGAACTCATATAATTTGGAAAGAGTCACAAAGGCTGACTTTTCTGTAGTGATGGGAGTCAAGCACACCTGCCAGTAGCCCTTGGTCAGATTAATAGTGGTCAGATACTTAGCCCCACCCAGCTGCTCTAAGGTTTTGTCTGTCTTAGGCATGTGGTAAGCATCTGACTCTGTGTGACTGTTTAGTTTTCTGTAGTCCATGCAGAATCTGATGCTACCATCTTTCTTTGGTACCAGCACCACTGGAGTGGCTCAGGGACTGCTGGATTCCCGGATTACCCCCAGTTCCAACATTTCCAGCATCTCCTCCCTCAGAGTCCATCTGACTCACTCAGGCACCCTATAAGGGGCCTGCTTGATATGCCTTTGGAGTCCTGTATCCACATTATACTGCACCAGGTGGGTGCTTTTAGGTTTCCCAGTGAACATGTCCCCAAACTCCTGTAACACTGCTCAGATTTCTCAATTCTGGATAGGGGATAGCTTTTGGGATATTGCTACCCCTTCTACAGAAGTGTCAGACTGAGCCTCACTGAGGAGATCAGTCATCAGATCTGCCTCAGGCTCCTCTTGCCATCCACTGCAAATACTCAGCACTAGGCCCTCCCTATCATGACAAGGTTTAATTATGTTAACATTGTGCAATTTGTGTCCCTGCCTCCTGCTTATCAGGTTTACCATATAGTTAACATCATTGACCTTCCTTACCACTTCAAAGAATCCCTGCCTAGCTGCCTGCAGCTTATTGTATCTGACAGGAATGAGCACTATAACCTACTGTCCTACAACATACTCTTGGGCTTCAGACTTTCTGTTATACTGACCTTTTCTGATATTGGGCTACTGCCAGAGTCTCCTGGGCCAAGTCCATGAGCTTCCTAAGCCTTGTCCTAAGGTTCAGGACATATAACACAACAAACTTCTTGTAGAATTCACCCTCACCCTCCTACTCATCTTGAATAAAATCTAAAGGCCCCCTCACCCTGTGCCCATACAGCAACTCAAAGGGTGAAAAACCTGTGAATTCCTGTGGTACCTCTATATATGCAAACAATAGATGGGACAATATTTGTCTCACTCTCTCTTAAACTTTGTCTACAAATGCCTATAGCATGGTCTTTGGTGCAAAGTTTAACCTCTCTACAAGACCATTAGACTGGGGATGGAAGGGGTGTTTTTTAGGTACTTCACCCCACAATGCTTCCACAGACAGGTCTGCAGGTCTGACATGAAATTGGCACCTCTGTCAGTCAGCATTTCTCTTGGGAAACCTACCCTGCTGAAAATCTCTAACAAAGCATTTGCCACCTTCTCTGCCTCAATGGAGGATAGAGCTAGCACCTCAGAGTATCTAGTAGCAAAATGTACTACCACCAGGACACACTTCTTCCCTGTGGAACTTAGGGTACTCAGAGGTCCCACAATATCCATAAATTTCATCTGAAACAGCTCCTCAATCACAGGCAAAGGCATCAATGGAGCTTTGACCTTGTCCCCTGCCTTGCCTATCTTTTGGCAGGGCTCACAGGTCCTACAGTACCCCGTTATGTCCCTTGCAATCCCAGGCCAATAAAAGTCCTGCATAATACATCTCTTGCTATGCTTTATGCTCTTATGACCTGCAAAAGGAATGTCATGGGCTATGATTAGAAGTGTCAGACGATAAGTTCTGGGCACTACCAACTGCTGTATTACCTCACCCTCTAGCCCTCTCTCTGTGATCCACTGTCTATACATTAACCCTTTGATCCAGTATACATACTCCCCTTTCCCTTGAGCATCAGGTGCTTCCTTAACTACCTCCCTCAAGCTTCATAATGTTGGGTTTGAAAGCTGAGCCTGTCTCAACTCCACCTTTGTGACCATTCCCAGCTCCCCTTCCACAGGAAGCCTAGTATCTTCTGACAGTGGTGCCTCATTGTCAGCCTGGGTACTACCACTCACCTCTCTCCTTGCAGTCACCCTGTCCACAGGAGCATCAATATCTACCAGCAGCTGTGGCTCCCTTTCAGGCTCACTGCTACAAGATAACTCCCTCCCTGAAATAGCCACATCACTTGCCCCAGCTTCAAGTGTGGGGTCTGTCTGGGTCTCCCCCAGGCTACTAGACCCACATGCCTGTCTTCAAGCCTGACTGTGGGTAACTGCATGCACACAAGGTACTGAATTATCAAAATCATTCCCTATTGAGACAACTGCAGGAATATCCTCAAACACAGCTACCTGCTTGCTTCCTTTTCCACCCTCCCAGTCAAAGTAAACCCTGGCCAAAGGTATTTAGAATGGAATCCTCCTAAGGCTCTGATTGGGGTGGACTTCCCAAGCAAGTACTGCTTCTCTTTAACCACTGCAGGCTTCACAATAGTTATGTCAGAGGCTGTGTCTTTTTTTAGCAGTGGCCTGTTTCCTTCGACTAAGATAGGATATAACCTCTGATGATATTTTGGTACCCCTGTTGTCACCAGACAACATACTGCTGGTATTCTGGTACTCCCACATTCTGGCTCCCTCACCTTTTGTTCTCCACCTTGCTTCAGTAGACATTTGCATGCTACATGGCCCTCTAGTTACATTTAAAACATCTAACCCCTGATCTTGCCTGTGTACCTAAACTAGTGGCTTCACCTGTTACTGATAGACTCTGTTGATGTAATTTAGGCTACCCACCATGGGTTCCCTTATATCCATGTACAGCACTGGGTATCCCCTTCTTCTGCAGTGATGCCCTGCTTGTTAAGTAGAGATCCCATTTTCTCCCCAGCTCATCTGCAGAGTTACACTCTCAGTCTGCCAATGAGATTCTCATGTCCTCAGGCAAAGTACTAAGAGCTTCTTCCCTCACCAAAAGTCTGCCAGTCTTTCAAAAGTGGTAATCTGACACCCACTCACACACCTATGAAAGTAAGTGCGTTACTTAACAATATAATCACATGTACTTTGACTTGCCTTACATCTATGTCCATGAACTTTTTTTTATGTAAGCTTCAGGTTTCACTCTATCATAGTTTAAATAATCAGTATCAGGCAATTTAGAAACAGCAGTTACAGCTTTACTATGGAGTAAGGGAGTCAAGAACCATACCCAGAGCTCTTGGTCAGCATTATACTGTTCACATACTCTTTCAAATATATAAATAAAACTATCAGAGTCATCCCCCTCTGCACATTGTTGACGATGTTTACTGACCTTTATTGCTTCTGGGGTCTGGTTATTCCCTTCTTCATTATCTCCATGACCCTGCCGAAGGGTCAACATTTACCTCTAGTGTTCTCACTGCTTCTCTTTTTCTTCAGCCTCCACTAGCCACAGTCTCTCATTTTCTTCAGTTTCCAAATGCTGCAGTCTCTCATTTTCTTAAGTCTCCAAATGTTTGGCCTCCAGTTCATGCTAACACTGCTTCTCCTTTTATTTGGCCTCATGTTGATGCTGCTTCTCCATTTTTTCAGCCTCCAAACGTCACAGTCTCTCTTCAGTCTCCAGTTGACACTGCTTTTCCTTTTCTTCAGCCTCCAAAAACCACAGTTTCTCTTTGGTCTCCAAATGTTTGGCATGTAGTTCCAGTCTCTAACTCCAGAAGGATTTTAAGTCCTCTGAGGAAAAGGTGAACTGTCCTGTTTCTGCAGACTGCGCATCTCCATCACCAGACTAGCTGTCCTCCTGCCAATGTTCTGTGAGTAAAGCTGAACTCATTTCAGCAAAAAACATACAACATCTAGGGTGTAAAGCTCTCCTCAATAAAACACCTCAAGTCCAAGAATAAAAAGAGAGAGAGCACCACAGCTGAAGCAGGTGTACAAGCAGGTAAAATATTTATTCGAGTAAGCACTTTCACGTCTTGATGGATGCTTCTTCAGACTTCAATCGCTGAAATCATTTCCTTGTTAGTCCAGTTAGCATGTACCAGTCCTTTGGCTTTCCACACCTTGGCCAACTGGTTCTTTGTCAGCTTACCATAATCCTCTGCTGACATCATTGCCTTCTTTCCCTTACTAAATTAAACTAACAAAAATAAATAAAGTTGTTGTGACAATGAAACTGAATGTTTACCTTGTGGCTGTTGAAAGTACACACACCTTCAGAGACAACTGCCCACAGGCTACTGAAGTCAATTAATATCTCACCTCTTTGACATCAATGTGTGATGGACTTCTTTAACCGGGCCAACAATCAAAGAGCCTTAACTCTCACCACTGACACCAGTGAGAGAATGTCACTAAAACAGGGATGGATTTACACAGTATTTTCAAATGCAGCTCTCTAATCTCCCCCAAGAGCAGTTCCAAGTGACTGACACACCCACACCTGGGTATTTGATTTTCAGACACACACACACACACACACACACACACACACACACACACACACACACACACACACACACACACACACACTTCTGGGAAAGGCTGGCAAAAATTTACTAGCTATGCCCCCTTATGCCTAGACAATATGGGAATGATGCTGCTACCAGGAAGTCACTGTCAGGCTCTTACAAGGATATCCAATTATACTGAGTAAAATCAATACTAACATAAATGGTAGAGCATAACCAGAGCAGCAAGGCTTTTTGGAGTGGCTAAGGTATCACTAGAATAAGCACAAGTACTCTTAAGATGTTAAAAGAAATCTCTAAAAGACCAACTGCAATAAAAGGTTTAAAATATTTAATAATAAATAATAAAATAGATAACATGAGATTATTACATATTCAACTGTACAGAGTTTCAGTCACAGGAGAAAAAAATAATAAAATTAGACAGATTTGAGCAGATGCAGAAAAACAATACTTGGCTAATCTCACTGTATTTCCTGACTGTCTAAAAAGAACTGCTTCCTAGCAAACCTAATTAATGCAGCAAGGCAAGATTAGATGCTGAGATGCTTACTTCCCCTGCACAAGGTGATGATTTTCCCAATTACACTGATTAAATTGAACTGACTGTAACTGTCATAGATTTTTATATCAGGTTTGAAAGAAAACAAAACAAAGCAAAACAAGCTGATCTGTGAGTCCCATCCCCTCAGTGTTGGCTAGAGAATGGCATCACATTTGATCACATGACTCTGGTAGAGAACAGACAGCTTTTCTAAGATCTGTTGCAGTATTTGAAAATTATAGAATTTCTTGCTAAAACAAAAACATTTAATCAGTTATAATAACACTGCTGATACATTTTTAACATAAGCACCTGTACAAGTCAGTGTGATAGTCAAATGACAGAAAAAAATACTTACAAAACTATTTGCAATACAAAACTCCAACCATTGGTGCTGGCACAGGCCACACATGCACTGCCCTACTCTCCCTGGCACAGATGGCAACAACCCACATTGTTACAAGCAGTACCAGTGATCCATATGTGAGCAGCACTGCTGATGTTTTTTGCAGCAGTACCAGTGATCCATAAATGAGCAGTACTAGTGATGTATACACAAGTGGTACTAGCAATGTTTACAGCCGCAGTACCAGTGATCCATACATGAGCAGTACCCATGATCTATACACAAGCAGTACTAGTAATGTTTACAGCAGTAGTACCGGTGATCCATATATGAACAGGACCAGCGACCCACAGAGTAGCAGCAGTATCAGTGATCCATAGACAAGCAGTACTAGTAATGATTACAACAGAAGTACCAGTGATCCATACAGTAGCAGCTATACCAGTGATCCTTGCAAGAGCATTACCAGTGATCTTTACAGTACCAGTCATCCATACAGTAACAGCAATAACAGTGATCCATACACAAGCAGTACTAGTAATATTTACAGCAGCAGTACCAGTGATCCATACATGAACACCATGGACAAGTGAAACATAAAGTAGCAGAAGTGCAATTGATCCATACACAAGCAGTGCTAGTATCGATTACAGTAGAAGTACCAGTGATCTATACTGGAGCAGTACCAGTGATCAATACAGTAGCAGGAGTACCATTGATCTTAACATGGGCAGAACCAGTAATCCATACATTAGCAGCAGTAACAGTGATCCATACACAAGCAGTACTAGTAACATTTACAACAGCAGTATCAGGGATGCGTACATGATCAGTACCAGTGATCCATGCACAAGCAGTGCTGGTAATGTTTACAAGCAGAGTACCTGTGAAATAAACACAAGGAGTACTAATAATGTTTATAGCAGCAGTACCAGAGATCCATACATGAGCACTACTAACAATGTTTACTGCAGCAGTACCAGTGATCTATGCATGAGCAGTACCAGTGATTATACATGGGCAGTACCAGAGATCCATACAGTAGAATTAGTACCAGTGATACATACACAAGCAGTACTAGTAATGTTTAGAACAGCAGAAGCATACCTCTCATCTGTACAGATTTTCTCAGAATGTCCAGATTTTTACCTTATATTTTTGGACCATTTTTCATAAAATTGTGGCTTTCTGGCAAATTAGTGGCAAATCATTAAACATTGAAGTTAGAAAATAATGATATACATTTGAGTTTTAGACTTCATACCCTTCAGAAAATTCATGCTAATGGAAAACCTGTTATTCTATCAACTTTCTAAGTTTGTAACAGCAGTGTTTAAAAATTGTCCCTATTTGTACCAGTTTTTTTCATGGCTTTGTCTTACTCTAAGAGGTTGAGAGGTATGAAAGCAGTGATCCATACATGAGCAGTACCAGTGATCCATACACAAGCAGTATTAGTAATGTTTAGAGCAGCAGAAGCAGTGATCCATACATGAGCAGTACCAGTGATCCATACACAACCAGTACTAGTAATGTTTGGAACAGCAGAAGCAGTGATCCATACATGAGCAGTACCAGTGATCCATACACAAGCAGTACTAATAATGTTTAGAACAGCAGAAGCAGTGATCCATACATGAGCAGTACCAGTGATCCATACACAAGCAGTACTAGTAATGTTTAGAATAGCAGAAGCAGTGATCCATACACGGGCAGTACCAGTGATCCATACACAAGCAGTACTAGTAATGTTTAGAACAGCAGAAGCAGTGATCCATACATGAGCAGTACCAGTGATCCGTACACAAGGAATACTTGTAATGTTTTCAGTAGCAGTACCAGTGATCCATACACAAGTAGCACTAGTAATATTTACAGCAGCATAGCAGTGATCCATACATGAGCAGTACCAGTGATCCATACACAGGAAGAAGTAGTAATGCTTATTGCAAGAGGTCCAGTGATCCATACATGAGCATTACCAGTGGTCTATACATGAGCAGTACAAGTGATCTATACAGTAGCAGTAGTATTAGTGATCCATACTTAAGCTGAACTGGTAATGTTTACAACAAAACTACCAACAATCCATACATGAGCAGTACTAGTGATCTATACACAAGCAGTACTAGTGATAGTTACAGCTGCAGTGCCAATGATCCATACAGGAACAGTACCAGTGATGCAAACAGTAGCAGTGGTACCAGTATCCATATACAAGCAGTACTAGTAGTCTTTACACCATCATTACCAGTGATCCATACACAACCAGTACTAGTAACATTTACAGCAGCAGTACCAGTGATCCATACATGAGCTGTACCAGTGATCCGTACAAAGGCACTACTAGTAATGGTTACAGCAGTAGTGCCAGTGATCCATACATGAACAGGACCAGTAACCCATAGAGTAGCCAAAGTACTTTTATTTACCTATATTTGGCCTGGAAGTGTGACTACCATTAATTATTATGACATAGCTATTATATAATTTTATTAATACAAAATTGTCTTTGTGACATAAGCACCTTCACATCAGTTATCTGACTACTAAAATTTACTCTCTCCCTTACATATATCTGTATACATATCTTTGATTTCTGTGCACATTGTCCTCAATATGCCTTCCCTCCCTGGTAACCCATCTATTGTAGCTCCCCTAGCTGTTTCCTCTCCCCTCTTACTTATTTCTCTATTCATGTGTTTGATTTATGTGCACATTACATTCAGTACACTTTCCCTGCCTCGCACAGCTTGCATTATTTTCCCTATGTAGCTCTTTGTGCTGTCCGCGTCAGCACTCTTAGCAGGTTTGCCCATAGACAAGCTTGTTTGTTTACTGTGTGTGCTCATGCTGCTCAGCATGTTTTCCTGGCCACTAACACTGTTTCTGGACACAAAAACATGCTTGCATTTATATTAGCGAGATGAGCAGCATGCATATGTAATTAACTCTACTGCTCTTCGAGCTAACATGTAAACATTGCGCAAGCTTCACGTGAAGCCTATGTGATTATTCATGAATCCTACAGTATATTTAAGTGTTGCTCCATGATTTTGACTTGCCTACTCTAAAACATGGGATTTTGTGACAAAAACTTTAGGGCTGCAGTAAAAATAATAATATTTATTTATTTATTTATTTATTTATTTATTTATTTATTCGTTTATTTATTTATTTATTTCCAGTTTGATGACCGGGGATGTCCACTGGGCTCAGAGAGCCCATTTTCAGTGGAGGCCCGGGGAGAAAAGCTCCATGTTACAAAGTTTAGATACAGATACGATATAGAAAAGAAGAACAATTTACAATTATGTTTTATGCTAGAGAGCAGGTGTAATTTCGTAGGTACATGTTACCTTTAGATACAGACACAATATTATTAATGAACAATTTACAGTTACATTTCATGTTAGAGAGCAGGTGTAAATTCTTAGGTACATGGTAGAAATTTGATATTTACAATATGTACATATGTGTGGTAGCCTATAGATCACAGCTACAGAGGCTAGTAATCATAGCTGGAGAGAGGTTTAGAGGTGGAGAGAGAATTAGGTGGGGAGAATGCAGTTGCATTTTCTGTTAGAGTAAAGGTAGGAATGTAACTGAGATTTAAAGTTTTCAAAGTTTGCACAGGTCCTTAGAGAGGAAGGAAGAGAATTCCATTGTTTTGCTAAGGAAAAGGATAGCAGGTGCCGACCAGCAGGGCGATTGGCTTTTCAGACACAGATTAGGTTTTGGTGAGTAGATCTGAGAGCTCTCTGAGGGATGTAGGGGAGAAGGATGTTGCATAGAGCAGGGCGCTTAGAGGGTTGAAAGATTAGTTTGTGGGCTGTGGTAATCTGAAGGTAGTCTAGATGGTTGGAGAGTTCAAGCCAGTGTAACAAATTAAGGGCAATACAGTGATGGGAGGAGTATTTGGCTTTGGTAACAAATTTAGAAATCTTATCATAACAGACTTCCAATTTTGAAGTGAGTGTGTCAGATATGTTAGTTAATAGGGGAGCGCCATACATTAGTGAGGGGAGTAGATAGGCAGTGGCAAGTGTTTGTCTGGTGGGATGAGAGAGAAATTGGATGTTCCTGTATAGCATACCAAATTTTATATGGGTTTTCTTGATGTTTTGCTGGATGTGAGTGTTGAATTTCAGGTGTTCATCAATAGTGGCCCCAAGTAGTTTGGCAAAGGGAACAACCTCTATAGTGGAGTTGTTTTGGCTAATGATTTGGAATGAGTTTTTATCAAGTGGGGAAGCTTTTGAGGGAGAGAATATTAGTATTTTGGATTTACTGGCATTTAGTGAGAGGTGATTTGAAGCATCCAATTTTCAATGGTGGAGAAAGCAGATTGGGTCAGTGTCTGAAGCTCTGAGAGGTTGGTGGTACTGCAGATTAATGTGGAATTGTCTGAATATTGTACAATTTTGGTATTGCATATGGCTTTGTGGAAATTGTTAATAAAGATGTTAAACAGCATTGGACCGAGTATGGATCCCTGGGGAACCCCAGTGGGGGTGGGAAGGAAGGTTAAGGTGCCTGTCCCCCATTTTACAGCTTGAGAGCTATTGGAGAGGTAGCTAGAGAACCAGGATAAGGTATTCTTGGAGAAATTAAGGTTGAAGAGATGGTTTAGGAGATGGGTGTGGGAGATGGTATCGAATGCCTTGGACAGATCTATAAGAACAGCAGAAACTAATTTTCCAGAGTCCCGTGCAAGATTTATTGTCCCTAGGAAGGATAGAGGTGCAGTGGTTGTACTATGACCTGGACGGAAGACGTGTTGGGTTGGAGTGATTAGTTGGTTATTGGCTAAGAATGGCATGAGCTGAATGTGAATGCATTTTGACAGTAAATAATGTTTATTCCATTTATCATTCTTAAGAAAATACATGTCATCATAAATTACTTTAGTCTATGAACTGAGTATGTACTACAAATATTTTATAAAGTATTCTTGACTGTAAGATTTTTGTCCTGAATTATATTTTGCTGTGTAGTAAATTCTTGGTGTATCTGACTCGGCATTTGCTTTAAGTGTGCCACATTTGTCAAAGAAAATTTAAGGTTGTTTAAAGGCTCTGCTTCACAGCAATTGCTGGATTCTTTTCTTAGGTACTTGTTTGCTAAAATGTTCTTTTACTAGCTAATTATTAGTTATGTGTTTATGGCAACCCTATTTTGTTGAATGTTTTGAAAGCCATTAGACAATGTTTATGTAAAAAGAATCTGATCCTTTTCAGTAGCTATAACTAACGTCCCTCTGAATGTTTAGAGTTAATAAATCTACTCAGAGAAGTCACTTGCTAGATTGAACATTACTGTTGTTATTTCAGTCTCGTTGTTAGTATTGGGCCATCCTATTTCCTTCAAAACCAGTATATGTAACTCCTAGTCTGTTACAAGTGTCACATCCTCTATGCAGTCCAAAAGCAATTGATGAGAATGTTTCTGTTCAGGTAACAAAGAAATCATCTAAAACATAATCTGTCTCCTTGTCAGTATAATTAAATTCAAATAGTATACTTAGTAGAATTTAAATGTTGGTACCTTCACATATTTAGAATTAAATTTCACTTTACCATGTAAACCAATTCTCCCACATTAGGATTTCACTTTACTGCTTATTTTATTTTGAATTTGTTAACTTGGGTATAGCACTTATCCCATTGGACCTATTTCAGTCTCAGTTTAAATAATTTTCCTTTTTTTAATTTCAAGTCTTTTAGATGTTTTATGCCATGATGGGAATGGACCTAATTCCTAAGGCAAAGTATGATTAAAATTCATAAAATCAGTATTATTTTAATCTTTGATGATAGCCATAAGTGCTCTTTCCACCACCTGCAATGTGCCCAGTAATGACTCCTTCTGCAGTTCTTACTGAATTACATATATCTGTAGCATCTCTAAGTATGATTGTAAATTCTTTTTTATAAAGCTCGTTGCCCCTACTACAATTGGAACTGTGTGGGTATCCTTCTTCCACATTGCTCTCATTTCTGCCTGCAAATTCTGGCATTTTATGACTTTGTGTCTCTCTGTACATAAGACACTGTAGTCACTAGTTTGAGCAATTTCAATGATCACTCATACTTTTGTCTTCTTTTCATGAACTACTGTATCTGGTTTTCTTGCATCTATTTTTTAACTATTGGTAGTAGGTGATCCCATGCAATATAAACTTTAATATTTTTTATAATGCTTTGGCTCATGTTTCCATTGTTTCTCAGCTACTTCAGTATTATAATGTTTGCACAGTCCAGATGCAACAGTCTTGCCACATTATTATGACTTTCAGTATGCAGTCCTTCTGCCATTAATATATTACAACCAGCAACAAGATGTGAGATTGTTTCCAATTCTGTTTTATAAAACCTACATTTATTTGTCTGTTTCTTCCACATGTTTAATGGATTTACATACATACATACATAAATACAAATATTTCAAGTATGGGCATTAATGCCTTCCTAGCTTGCCAACACACCAAAACATTTGTTCCCTTAATAAGTATCCAGGCTGTTCATAAAAATGTCTAAACTAGTACTTGCTTTAATGTAATTTTGTAGTCTGTTCCATGGACCAGCTGCTCAGAGAACCAATCAGTACACTTGTCATTCCTATAGAATCTTCTATTTAGGTTGTCTGATGATTCTCTAGTACTTTTGGATACCCCCAAACATTCCCAGAGGTAGTTGTCTGTAAATGCCCTATATACCTGAATAAGATCTCCTCTAAGAGACACTGTACAAGTTCAGATATTTTAGTATTTCATAATAACTTAAATGTTCACATCCATGGATGCCCTTGGTATATTTTCCGCTGCAGTTTTTCCAGTTTGCTTTTTTCCTTATAGGGTTTCCCTATTATTTTTCCATACTCAAATTTGTGTCTAATCTAACAAACAAACAATGACTTCATCATTTTTGATTTCCTATACTTTATAAATCTTTTTATACAACCTATAGTTTTATAACTATCATTAACCAATTCGTTGATGTGATTAGAAAAAACTCATAGCTGGATCTACCTGTATACCCAGGTCTTTAAATGATTGTACAGTTTCAATCACTGAGTGCTGTAATAAATATTCATCTTTCAATTTATGTCTCCCAAATCTGATATGCTTACTTTTTGATGTATTTATCAACATATTATTCTCCTGTGTCCAAATGGTCAATTTGTTTCAAGTTATTTTGCAGACATGCCTTATCTGTAACACATGTAATCAGTTTACCCAATTTCAGGTCGTCTGCATATAGACTGTCAACACCTCAGATGAAAAAGTTAAGTTTGAAAGATGCAATCTAAAGAAGTAGGAGAGAGCCCTGTGGGACATCCTGACTATAACCAAGGATTTCACCTGTCCAGTTGCAGTACGATACTTGCCATGTCCTATATGTAAGTCATGCAGCCATCTGTCTTATCAAGAGCACATCAATACTTACATCTGTCTTATCAAGAGCACATCAATACTTAGTCGTTCTAATTTATTGACCAGTGTTTTGTGTATGACCTTGTCAAATGCTGTAGTTAAAATTATATAAATTACATCACGGCACAATTTTTCATTCATAGCTGTTATTATGCTGTTATAGAACATCATGTTACAGGTGGTAATATATCTATTTTTCAACATATGCATGCTGATATATGGTTTCAAGTCCTGGCCTATCCAGTTCTGACAATAGCTTATCCAGTATTACCTTCACCATTATTTTTCCACATGAAAGTAGACTTAAGGGTATATATGACTCTGGGTTTGCCTACTCCCCTTTCCCTTAAAAACAGGTTTAATAAGTGCATGTCTCCAGTCTTGATGAATCTCCCCCATATTTATATGACCTAGGGAATAATAGATATAGTGGTACCATATGTTCTTGCTGAAGTATTCTCAAGTCATTGTTACTTATTCTGTCTCCTCCCTGTGCTTTGTTTATATTCAGTTTGTGCAGTTCTTTTTCAATATAATCTAATCTGATTCAAGTATCTGAGGTTACCTGGATATCAGTAAGACAACTTATCACGCCTTTTGTGGTGGCAAACTGTTTTGCTTAAGATTTTGTAAATATATCTATAATCTGTTATGTCGGAGAATACATTTTAGAATCTGCACACAGTTTATCAATTTGTATGTCTTTACTCCTGCCACATCTTATGTATCTGTAAAAAGATTTCCTATTATGCTCAATATCTTTATATAAATTTTCTTCAGATTTTTCTTGATCTTGTCACACACTATGTCTAATCTGTTTGGTCAGCTTGTTTATTTCAGTTTTAAAAGTTGACCTCACTTCCATTTCTTATATTTTGCCTCTCACCTTAATCAGATATCTTGTTCTTATTGGAAATATAATCCCTGACATTGTTTGCCTAGATCCTGATGTGATTTTTTTGCACTCAAACAATTTCTCTTTCAACACTTTTCACATTCCATCTGCAGTTTTTCACTGAACACCTCTCTCCAGTTAGTTTTACATAGTAACTGTTTTGCTTCCTCACAATCTGTAATTAACCATCTGTGCATGGTTTAGATTTCAGTTTGGCAGAATTATCTAGAAACAAATTAATCTTTATAACCCCATGATCACTGCACAATGGTGGTAAAATTTGTCTTGAAGTAACTGTAATTTCTTAAGGAACACAAAGTCTAGTATGTTCCATCCCCTGGTAGGATGTTTTACAGGATGTTTTACAGTCTGAAGCAATTGTTGTTCCTGAATATACATTGTGAATAATTTCCTTACTAATGTCATTGAATCAATATTATTCCAGTCTGTTTCTGGTAAATTTAAGTCCCCAGCTAACATTATTCTTCCCTCCTGTGTTTCTTGCAAGAAATGTATGAATTCCTCTAGCTCATCTGCACTTGACTTTAGTGGTCTATGCACTCCAACAATTGTTATGTGTTCCAGGGTTGTCTTTATTGTTACAGTTACACAATCTATAGTATTGGTGTTATCACTGAACATGTAATAATCACAGGTCTCATAACTATCTTTAACCCCTATCATAACACCTCCATATGATTTTTTTGTTAGAATGTCTGTTACAGCAAAAACATGCATTAAAAGCATGTATTCCCTCTTCCAGTCATTGACCTTTAACCATGTTTCACAAACAATAATGACATCAATCTTGTGGGAATGTAGCAAATTATCCAATAAAAAAAACTTTATTATTAATGTACCTAGCATTAACAACCATCAGAGATGCATCAAATGTTTCTGTCTCTGAACTGTTAACTTTTTGACATGGCAGAAATCCTGCCTAGTGTTTGTCAAATATTGCAAAATACCTGCTGCAAAAATTCTCTTCCCTGATCTTGACAAATGCACACCACCCTGTCTAAACATGTGTGCTCTAAACTAGGCTTGGATCTCTATACATTTCCATATTTTAAAACAGGACTTTTTTCCATGTAGGTATTTACCCCCAAAATATTTTCATTCACGGTGACTTGACTATCCTTTCTATATATTTGTGAAAAATACATCCTAACACCAGTATAAGCAATACAATCTACGAGGGCTGTCAACAGTCAGAGAATCTTTGCTGATGAGATCATTTGTACCAACATGAATAAAAACAGAGCTATACTTCCTTACATTAAGGCATTCCAAGGTTAGTTTCACATTTTCTATTTTTGCTCCTGGCAAGCATAACACTATTTGATGTTCATTATCATCTCTGCAAATATAAGTACTAGTTCCTCTAATAATTGAATCTCCAATTACAAGAATGTCTTTGCTGACAAGCTCTGAAGAATCTTCAGCTTCTAATGCAGTCATTTCTGCTCTATCAATTGTTACAAAGGATAGATCTTCATCACTATTAGTCTTATTAATCCCACTGTTTTCATTGTGTATTAAACTCTCAGCCAGCTGGCATTGTCAGTCCACAGCTTGAGCCATGTAGTCAAAATCTATCTTTCTCTTCTTTTTTTTCTTACAGTAATGTTCTTCAATCCTTCCATGTTCAGTTTTGATTTCTTCCTTTCCACCTGCCCCTTGCCTCTTTATTCTACATTCTCTTTTGGAAGAGACTGAAAGTTTTTCCTGCAGACTGAAAGTTTTTTGATAGAAAAATATCATTCCCTGTAACCTGTGTGTTACATAACAAAGCGGTGTCCTTTTTCGTATATATTCTCTTTACTTTACAGACATTAATCGGTTTCTTTTTCTTCCTTGTTATTTGCTATGAACTTTTTCCTTTTTTCTTTTTTTTTTGTTTCCTTCTGAGCAATCTGGAGCCTCAGATTGATGAATACTTGCATTTAGAATTCCAAAGTTATCAGGGGCATTGTCTTGTTTTATAGGGGTTGAATTATCTTTACAGACAATAGATGCATCATTTCCTAAATGTGTTCTATTTGTACTTTGCCTTAAATTATTTATCTCACCAATCCAGTCATTAATATATGAAACAACAGTTCTCCAGGCCATGCCAATTGTACAAGTGCAATCATCATCATTAAGCCAAGATTTACTTCTAACAAGGGTAAGCAAATCATCCAACTCTTGACATGAGAAACACAGATCACCAGTGTTATCAGCTGTTACTGTTAAATATGCATAGCATTTATTACACTGTACAAGGTATTTGTGCATTAGCAAATCATTAATTGCATACTCATTTAAGAAATCCATATTCAGCTTCAAATGAATCCAATACTGTAAAAGAAAAGAATAACCCAAACCAGTAACCATAGAATTCAAAGAGAATGAAATCAACTTCTATGGTAAAAATCACACAAGCAATATACAACTAAATACTAAAGTAAGTACAGTGAAGTTGTTCTGATCATATAAGCTCGGCAAGCCAGGCCAGACAAAACCTGTAATTCCTTTACATCGCCTGCAAAGGCACGCAGTAGCTTTTGCTCATTATCACTTGCAGTCATGTTTTTTTTTAACAATAAAGATCAATAAATCACAAACAAAAGTAGGAATTGTTTAGATATGGACATTTTAAACCAACGTGTACATAGTCCACTATCTTGGGATGCCAATATTAACCCTTTGTCTTTTGCTTTAAATTCACCTCTTCTTAACCATTCCTGTGTTCGATCCTGATCAACATGAGGTTGTACTAAGAGTCTTCTATATTTGCAACTATATTTAAGCATTTTCCACATTTCTTGCCTTTTCATGTGATCCTTCACCTTATATTCTATCTTTTGTTTTTTGGCACATTCAGTTGCTTTCTGATTTTTATCAATTCTGGTTTGATTTAAATTCCAGCTTGACACTGATATGATTCTACTAAACTAAGCAGGGAAGTCATCTTAGACTTAATCTCCTCATGTTTTAAAACTTTCACTATGTTTAGGTCTTGTGAGGTCAGCAGATATTCATGCAGTCCTATGATTGCAGATCTATACATGTAATCAGTTTTGAGGAGGCCCATACCACTATCAGAATGGGAAATATATATATATATATATATATATATATATATATATATATATTTTTATATATATATATATATATATATATATATATATATATATATATATATATATATATATATATATATATATATATATAAAAAATCTTGGTATATAATCTTGGTATGCACTGATTTTTATAAATAATGTGATGAGCATGAAGCATACTTCTTGTTTTACTGTCCAACTGATCCAGTACCTTTTGGGACCAATCAATAACTCCAAAACTATAAGTTAGTATAGGAAGAACAAATTGGTTTATAGCTTGGACTTTGTTCGTAGATGTCAATGCTGTTTTCAGTATTAATTTTAGTCTTCTAAACTATTCCTTACTAAGTTTTATTCACATTTGTTCATGTTTTATTGTTGATACTTCATCAGTTCTCAAATATTCATGCATACCCTCTTGTTCATGTTCTTTTATATCACATTCCTGTCCCAAACGGATGTTTTCTTGGTGCTGCAGCTTTCTTGCTTTAAAGGTTGCTTTTGCACATTTATCAAAACCAAATGGCATTCCTATATCATCTGAAAAGGTTTTGACCACTTGCAGTTGTGGTTTCAGTTCTTCTTCTGATAAACTATAGAGTTTTAAATCATCCACAAAAAGAAGATGTCGTTACACTTTGTTTTCTCGGAGCCAAATTGTAGCAATTACCTGATATGTTAAGTAGACAGCGTAATGGCTTAAAGGCAAAATAAAAGAGCAGCAGTGACAGAGAGTCTCCCTGGAATATCCCCCTTTGAATTTTTATCCCTGCAATAATAATTTATCCTTTATCATGTCTTAACTGCAAAGTGGTTTGCTACTGTTTCATGGTTGCTGTAATGTGATTGATCAGTGTGTAGGGTGTATCTTGTATGTTTTTAAGCAGGCTGTTATCCATGAATATGGAATACTGTCAAATGCTTTTTTAGTCTATCCATGCCATACTTAGATTATTTCCCTTTTAACAGCTCTCCATTATAACTTTATTTCACAACAAATCATCCTTTGTTGCATATGACTTTCTATTTTTACTGTTTTGTTCTATTGCAATGACTGAGTTTTCTTCCAAATGACTATAAACTCTGTCAGCATCAATTCTAGTATATAGTTTATACGTCGCCAGAAGGCAAGTTATTGGTGTATAATTTTTTAGGATAGCTTGCAGGTTTGCTGTTAAGCAGGAGTATTGTTTTTCCTACTGTTAATCAGGTTGGCGTCTGTTCAGGTGAGCATAAAAATAGTTCTCACCTGTGATCAAATTTTCATGTAAATATGATAATACTTTTAGCTAGACGTTAGGTACTGCATCTGGGCCTGGGGTTTTCCAATTAGGAGCTTTTCTTAACCTTTTTTTCAATTTCTCTGGCCATTACTTCATTCCATTTCATATCCTATACATTTGAACTTGTTATTCTTTCTTTTACTTCTTCTATCCATTCAGCATATTTATGTTCCACAGGATCTTTGTAGATATTTCTCCAAAATGTATCTATCTCTTCTTTTTTTGGTGGTGTTTCAATTCCTTTTGCATTGTTTACCAATTTTCTATAAAACTTTTTGGGTCATCAATAAATTGCTTATTTTGTACTTTTCCTTTATATTTATCTGAATGTCTTCTAAGTTTTTTTGCCTGTGCTGATATTTTTAGTCCTGATCAGTTCTGATACTGCTCATTGATTTTATCACGTCTATCTTTCTCAGTATTTTTGTTGATCTGTTCCCTCTTCTATACTCTTCTAACAGGGACATTTTTTGTCTTAATTGCTTTATATTTTGCTCTATTTGATACTTTTGTGATGATGTGTGTCAATCGTCCAGTCAGGATAAAATAGACGAACAGTTATTGGTTCAGTTCAAGCAGATTTATTATATGCAAACACATCAGGATTGAGGCTTAGTAACTAAACATAAATAAACTTATAAACAGATAGACTACTGCACTCATACATGTTAACACTCTGACTGTTCTTTCAAAATGGTACTGCTGCCTGAACGTGCTCTCTGTTTATATGCATGTGCCCTCACTTTGAAATGCTTCTTAAAGTTACAACACATGCTCTGTTCTATATCCTCCCTCTTTGAAAAATAAGTCATGCACAGTAATAATGACAATAATCACTGATATGCAACTGTACAGAAATAATCCTTTGGCATGCAGTTATACAGAACTAATTACAAATTAAACAATCATGTCCAGGTTGCTGTGTATTTTATGCTAGGTCTGGAAATACAACATGATCATGTGACATAAAAACTCAGACTGGGTTTATCAACTGAGACTGTCGTTAATGAATGTTCAACTTCAGGGATATCTGGGACATCATCAGGAATGGGAATAGATACTGAGACATGTCCTTCAACAGGAACATCGTCTGGATTGCTCTGAGATCTAGAGTCTGTATCACAGGTACAATACTGCGATATCAATTCAGACACAGGAAGAAGATGCCTGTGATTTCTTCCATATTCTATACCATCAGATTCCACTAAGTAAGATCTCAGCTCGGCACATATACCTTTCACTTGACCAATTCGATCAAATCCTTTCACCATTTGCATCCTCATTATCTCTCCTTCTTTCAATGGACGAAGAAATTGGCTCATTTTATCATAGCTGGACTTCTGAAATGAATGCTTTTTGAATAGTTGGACTTCGATTGCTCTGGTGTATTTAGCATTAGGCACCAACAAACTGGAACTGATAGGTAAAGTTGTTCTGGTTTGCCTACACAAAAGTCTCGAAGCAGGCAAACCAAGTAAATTGTCACAGGGTATATTTTTGAGATTAAGCAAATTCAAGAAAATATTGGTACTGTCATGCTTTGATCTCTCTAGTAATTGCTTTGCACTTTGTACAGCATGTTCAGCTAGGCCGATTGACTATGGGTACTCAGGACTACTGGTAACATGGATAAAGTCCCACTGTTTTACAGATTTCTGAAATAGCTGACTGGTAAGCTGAGCGCTGTTGTCAGAAATAACTTTGTGTGGACTACCATGGATTGAGAAATGACATTTCACTTTAGTAATGACAGTACTGGACATTATGTTAGGTAGAAGATCAATCTCGAACTAGTTCGAATAAGAGTCTACCAACACTAAGTAATGTTGACTGTTCCACTTAAATATGTCAGTGGCTACTATTGACCAAGGTAGTTCAGGAATCTGGCTTAGTTGAAGTGGCTTTTTTTGCAAATGCGGTTTAGTACATTGCAGACTGAACAAGATGAAAGCACTTTATCGATATCTTTTGATAGAGAAGGCCAAAATACTAGCTAGTCCTCTCGCTCATCTTTTGGTAGCTTCAGAACCTGGGTGGCCACAATGCAAAATCTGGAGGTACTCATGTTATAAGGAAGTAGGAATGACAACTTTAGGTCCTTTGAAAATGATACCATCTTCCATCAACATCTCATCTCTGTAATGAAAGTAAGGTTGCACTTCTGTTGGTGCACAAGATTGCATTGACAGCCATCTAACATTGATGAAATGGTTGAGGGTTTGCAAAATTAGATTAGTCTTTTTATTATCTCTTAGCTCATCAAGTCTTGTGGTAGAAAAATTATGTACCTCCATGACATTGAAGTCAAAATTCTCAGTGTCAAGCTTTTCTGCGGTATTTCTGGGTGAGCTGGATACAGTATCAGCCAGATAAAGAAGTTTGCCTTTCATATAGACCATTTTGAAGTTATACTTTTGTAATCTGAGCATCATTCTTTGTAGTCTTGCTGGAGCTGTATGCATATCATCATCATCATCCCCTTTTTCCCATTTACATGGGGTCGGGGTATCGTATTAACTGTCGCCAACTCTCTTGATTCAGTGCCACTCTCCTGCCTTCTTCAACACTCATGCCTGACTGTCGCAGATCTTCTTTTACATAATCCATCCACCTCTTTGCTGGATGCCCTCGCTTCCTCTTACCTTCTTCCCGTCTGTCCCAAATCTCCCTCACCAGATTGTCTTCTGCTTTTCTACACGTGCCCATACCATCATAATCTGTTTTCTTTGATCTTTTCTGCAATTGGAGCTACTTTGGCTTCTGCTCTTATGTCCTCATTTCTTTGCCTGTCCTGCAGTGTGCATCCTGCCACCTTTCTCAGGCACTTCATTTCCATAACCTCTAGCTTCTTCAACTGTTCTGCCTTTACTGCCCAGGTTTCTGTACCATACAGTAGTACTGGTCGCACCACTGTCTTGTACACCTTACTTTTCAGCTTCTTTGGCATTCTTCTGTCATATACTACACCTGATACTCTATGCTAGTTGGCTGCAGCTCCTCTGATTCTAGCTTTGACCTCTTCATTCAGACTACCCTTCTCCTCAACCACCCCTCCCAGATACTTGAAGCTGTTTACCTGTTCCACTATCTTCCCATCTATCTCTATTCTCAGCTTCTTCTGATTTCCCCAATCTGCTGCCATTACCACTGTCTTATCTGTGCTTAGTTTCATCCCATGTGCCTTCAGATTTGCATTCCATTCTCCTATCCTTTGCTGAAGTTCTAGATCAGTCTGCCTGTACTGCCACATCATCTGCATACAGCAGCTTTGTTGCTCTGACCCCTCCAACCTGTTTGCTGATGTAGTCCATTACCAGTATGAACAGCAGTGGGCTCAGAGCTGAACCCTGGTGTACACCCACTCCCACTGGGAACCCCTCAGTGAGGCCAAACACTGTTCGTACTTGAGTTACTGGGTCCTTGTACATAGCCTGCACTAATTCTACCAATGTTTCTGGGACTTCAAACCACTGCAGTACTACCCAGATCAGCTTTCTTGGGACCTTGTCATATGCTTTCTCCAAGTCTAGGAAAGCCCAGTTTGACTCTCTCCTCTTCTCTAGTTTCTTCTCAAGTATCTGTCTCAATGCAAACATCGGGTCAGTTGTGCTGCATCCTGATCTGAATCCGAACTGTTCATCTCCCATCTTACATTCTACTATTCTGCATATCCATTTATCAATCACCCTCTCCAGAACTTTCATGCAATGTGGTAGGAGTTTGATGCCTCTGTACTGTCCACAGTTGTGGATGTCCCCTTTGTTCTTGTACACTGGCACGAGTATGCTTATTCTCCAGTCATCTGGAATACGCCTTTCTCTCCACACTGCAATTAGTACCATCAGGAGCCATTTCTCCCCTAGCTTACCTAGCATCTTTATCAGATCTGCTGTGACCTCATCTGAGCCTGCTGCTTTCCTTGACTTCATTTTCCTTAGTGCTGCTCTTACTTCTTCTAAGCTGGGCTCCTCTTCTACTCTCATTGTAGGCTGTTTCTGGGGCAGTACCGCTTCTGTGGGGTTTTCTTCATTCAGAAGCTGCTGAAAATACTCCTTCCATCTGCCTTTGATGTCCTGTGGGCTGGTAAGCAGGTTGTTGCTGGAATCCGTTATGAAGGGTGTCTGACTATTTTCTTTATCTTTCTGTCTTTGCCTTGCAACCTGGTATAGTTTCTTTGTGCCCCTTACTGAGTCACTTTCCAGAAGATGATAGAGTGCCTCTGATGCCATATTCTTTGCTATTGCAACTTCTTTCTTAGTTTCTTTGTTAGCCAACCAGTAGTCCTTCCTAGCTTGGTCAGTCTTTTCAATCTCCCACTTCTTCCTGCACTCCTTCTTTCTTTTGATTTCTTTTTGCACTTCTGCATTCCACCACCAGCTTTCCTTATGTACCTTATTTCCATACCTGGCTCGGCCACATATCTTTTCTGTAGTCCTAACACATGCTGTTTTAGGCGCTGCCACTCTTCTTCAACTCCACCTATTTCCTCCTCTTCTTGGGGTGCTAGAGCCCTGAGTAATTCCTTGAACTGCTGTACTTTCTCTCCAGTCAACTTCCAGGTCTTCAGCCTGGTCTCTGTTGACCTTAGAGCCTTCTCTGGCCACTGCTTGCAGCTGATTGTGGCAGCTACTGGTTTATGCTGTGAACCAACTGTTTCACTGGGGACGACTTTGCAATCATGGATTCTACCCCAGTGCCTTTTCCTTACTAGGAGGAAGTCTACCTGAGTTGCATGTTGGCTACTTTTGTATGTGATCTTGTGACTGTCTCTCTTTCTGAACCATGTGTTGACTACTATCAAGCCATTTGCCAGACAGAAGTCTAGAATGGCTTCTCCTTCTTTATTCCTATTGCCCCACCCATGTGGACCCAGGCAGTCCTCATATCCTGTTCTGTCTGTCCCAATATGTGCATTTAAGTCACCCATTATCAACACCAATTCATGTTGTCCTGCTTTATCTAGTAGGTCCTGCAACTGCTGTCTGAATGCACTCTTTTCCTCACTATCACAACCCTGCTGTGGGGCATAGGCTGAGATTATGAATACTGTCCTATCATTACACTGGAGTCTGATTGCCATGAGTCTATCATTAATTCTGATGATATCCCTCACTGACTTCTGAAGCCTCAGTCTCACCACAATTCCTACACCATTTCTGGCCTGTCCGCCACCTGAGTAGTAGAGTCTGGATCCCAAGCCAAGTGGCTTTGTTGCACTGCCCTTCCATCTCGTCTCTTGGATACATAGGATGTCCAGCCTCCTCCGTATCATCATGTCATCCACTTCTAAGCTGCATCCTGTCAGTGAACCTACATTAAGCGTAGCAATTCTCAGTTCATGTTTGGCAGGTTGGTTGGTTTTATGTCCAGCTTTCACTCAACAGAGCTATCCCAGGTAACCCAGGCTGGGCAACTAGACACTGGCCAGCCAGTAGCCTATTGACCCAGGGCTGCTGGGCTTTTATGGCAGGCACACACTGGCCAATAGGGACACCTATACCACTCCCACCGTTAGCATGGGTCCCTGGCGTGGGTCAGAGAGTAGGCCGAGTCCTCAACCCACTTATCACCGGTAACTACCCATGCCCATTTTTTGGCGGCAGTCAACATGACCAAATCACCTAGAGCCATATTTTACTTATGCATAGGCTTCTTTAAAATAGTGACCAGGGGCTGATGATCAATCTCAATCTGGATAGCTTGGCCATAAATGTAGTCATGGAACTTTGAACATGCGAACACAATTGCCAAAAGTTCCTTTCCAATTTGAGCATACTGCATCTCAGTTTGGGGAAGAGTTCTAGATGCGTAGGCTACTGGTCTGCTCTCTTGAAAAATAACTGCACCAAGACCAAATGTTGCAACATCACAGGAAAGAATCACTGGTCTGTGGATATCATAGTATCTTAACGCAGGTAGACTTGCAATTATTTGCTTCGGGTGATCAAATGTGCACTGGAGTTGTCCCAACCGTGACCAGGTAACATTTTTGCACATCAGCTCTCTTAAGGGTGCTGATACTTCATTGAAGTCTGGTATAAACTTGCCCAGATAGTTAACCATGCCAAGAAAAAGCTGTAAGGCTTGGAGATTGTCTAGAGCTGGAATCTCAAGAATGGCTGTTTGGAAGGATCTGGTCATAAGCCTGAACTCGTAAATAAATGACCTACATAAGTAACTCCTGGCAGCCTGAATTTACATTTCAGAGGATTGAGCTTTAGATTCACTTCATGTTCTCTTTCCAGAACTTTCCTGAGGTTTCTGTCTTGCTCTTCTTTGCCATTGCCTCCAACTAGTAAATCATCCACAATTATAGCACATAGATAACCTGAAAAAAATTTCTCCATTGCACTCTGAAAGACTTCACTGGCAGAATTTATTCTGAAAGGCATTTTTGGAGATCTGTATTTACCAAATGGAGTGCTGAATGTAGTCAGTAGTGAAGATTTGCGACCAAGCATTACTTGCCAAAATGAACTCTTTGCATCTAAGACAGAAAAAACAGTAGCATTTGGCATGATGGTAGCAACTTCCTCGACTGTATTTATAGGATGGTGGGGTCTCTTTAATGCTTTGTTTAAGTCTCTTAGGTTAATACATATTCCAGTTTCATCTGAGCTTTTCTTATGAGCAACTACCATGGAAAACACCCATTCAGTTGGTTCTGTAACTGGACAAATCAAACCTTACTGCACCATTTTATCTAACTGGACTTTGACTCTGTCCTGCATAGCTATCAGAATGCTTCTCACTGGTTTGACCACTGGACTGACCTCTCATTTCATGGAGTACACAACTGGAAGTTTACTTAGCTTGTCTTCGAAAACATCAGCATACTCTGAGAAAATAGCATCGGTGAAACTGGAACTAGGATATGTGCATACATGATGGACTTCTGTGGTAAAGGAAAGCAGTTTAATTTTTAAACTGTCTCTGAGACCTAATAATGACTGCACAGGTCTTTTAACTACATAAAATTGAAGCTATAACTTTTCCCAGCTGAATAGCATGAAAGCACTACTGAGCCTTTGGTTTGAATCTCTTCACCTCCATAAGCAACAAGCTTCACATAATTGGCCAAATTAAGTTTTTTACCAGCAAATGTTTCTGCTGACATAATATTGCACTTTCAACTTGTGTCCACTTTGAGCATGGGTTTACCATTGATCAGGACAGTACAAAACACTTCATTTTTTGCCAACAAATCTACTGCATTAACCTTTTCACCAATCACTGATACACCATCTACATAGAAAGTAAGAGCTGCAGCTCTCGGTTTACTGTCATAATGTGAAAATTTAAAATAAAATGTGTACGTATTTGCGAATTGTTTCGCTGAACGTACACATTTTTGTATGGCCCTAATGTCGAAAACAAGTGTTGATTGTTGAAAATGTCGCTTGCAACATTTCCAACAATCAACAGCACTCCCACCCATCCCGTAAATCCCTACCTAACTAGCCTAAACTCTTGCCCCCCTGCACCCCCCACCCCCCAACTTAATATTCCAACTCCAAGATCGCACTACAGTGAGGAAAGGGATGTATTTCCCTAACCTCACTGTACCACGATCCCCTTACATGAGCGAATGTTATAATTGCGAATGCACAGTCCATTCGCAATGATAACGTTCGCTCACATAACCTGCCAAACTATGAAGTATTCGAACATATGTTGTTCGAATACTTCATAGCCGTGCAATTGCACGGTGGCATTTTGATAGTAAACCGCAGCTCTCTATATGATCAACTTGCTTTTTTTGAGTGACTTTTCTTAATAAATGAATGAGGCTTTCTTGATTTACAAAGCATTTGAAAGTGGTTCCATTTTTTTAAACTTGTTGCATTGCTGACCAAATGCTAAGCACTTTTCTCTTTTGGATTCATGATTGGCACCTTAATTATGACAGTTAACAATGAGACTTGACTTGGGTTTTGCTGTCTCACCGTTATGCTGCACTGAGCATGTCCATTTTACTGACCTAGTCTTAAAATTTGCTGGAAAAGTACAGGGTCTCCCTGGAAATCCTGCAGGGGCTGCAACTACCATGTGCTTGGGCCTGTTTCTGTTAGCCACGTGCTGCATGCTGTCTACATTTGCTCTAGAGGCTGCTGAAACCATGCTCTTATCACTTGCAAGCATGTTTGTGTGCCTTTCTGTAAGCTTGTACATTTGACAAATCTCTATGGCTTTGCTCAAAGTTAAATCACTGCCTCAAAGCAAAATCTTTCTCACAGCAGCATTATTAACACCACACACAAGTCTGTCTTTTATCAACTCACCTTTCAAATCATCAGATCTACACATTTTAGCTTTGTTTTTCAAGTCAGTAATTTAAGCTGCAAAAGTTTCTCCTGGTTTTTGATCTCTTGTATAAAATAAGTGCATCTCCAATGTAACATTTGTCTAGTGGTTACACATTTCTTTAAAGTTACACTTCAAGCACTCAGGGTCCTCAATTGATTCAGCTTGTACAACAATATGGCAGTTTTCCCCTTCTCCTGTACATACTGCTGGAGCATACACAAATGAACATTCTCTTTCAATGAATTCTGACCCATTAAGCAGAATAAATGCCCTTGTGCATGCATCTTTGTCAGAAAAAGCTGCTTTTATGATAATATCATATTCATGCTCAGATCCTGTCCAATTTGCATCACTATTATGATAAAATACAAGTGAACTGCATCTGCAAAATGCCTCTGCCATGCCAACAAACAGTAATAAACACCCTTGGAATTATGTACAAGTATACACTCATATACACCAGAATTTTATGCCAGAACTTGTAACTATGCTCAACAGCACAATAGACTCTTCAAAATAACTACACTTTGTAAAAAAGTTTCCGTAGCACAAGAACACTTTGAAATCACTGTACTTTGCGAAACCACCCCTTAAGACTGCACTTTGTAAATAAAATGTACACAGCACAAGAACCTTCTTGAAATGGCTGTACTTTGAGAAATAACTCTATATGGTGTAAGAAACACTTTAAAATTACTACACTCTGCCCATAAAATGTACACAGCACAAGAAACATTCCAAGATCACTGCATTCTGACTGCACAATGTGAAATAACTGTACTTTGCACAGTAAACTCTTTGAAATAATTGTACTGTAATAAAGCACACAATGCAGACACTGAACACTCTGAGATACTTTAAACAACTCTAGCTATGCTCTGAATTGCTTTAGTCAATGCAAAATAGTAGCATGTAGCAAAAACATAGCCATTTACTAGAAAAATGCAACTGATTTGGTTTTCCATGTTCACTTTACCCTTTTATGGTACTCATCGTGCTCTTTTGACTTTTACCATGCTTGTTATACTTTCTTATGCGTGTTTTACTTTTAACAGGCACATGCTCATTATGTAAATCAGAAGTAGTTCTGAAAGTGCTCATAAGTGCTTCAAATAACTTTATCAAATATCATAGTTTCAAACATTTTACTTAATTAATAATGCATTTTGTGCTTTTTCTTTGATTAATTATATACCTTGGCTTTGCATTTGATTAATAATGTGTAGTGTGCTTTGCAAATGCTTTTTATCCTTTTCTTTATGAAATAAATCATTTATGTGAGTTTTTTCATGACCTGAAAATCGTTTCCTGGCCTTTCTGAATCATTTGAGCACTAGATCACTCAATCTGCTCATTATACCTCGACCATTAACTCTGCACCTCATGACTTGAATAAGTTTCACTCTTGCTCCCATTCTGGCACCATGTCACTCATCCAGTCAGGATAAAACAGATGAACAATTGTGGGTTCAGTTCAAGCAGCTTTATTATATACAAACACATCAGGATTGAGGCTTAATAACTTAAACTTAAATAAACTTATAAATAGATAGACTACTGCACTCATACATGTTAACACTCTGGCTGTTCTCCCAAAATGGCACTGCTGCCTGCACATGCTCTCTATTTATATGTGTGCCCTCACTTTGAAATGCTTCTTAAAGTTACAACACGCTCTCTGTTCTACAGTGAGGTAGTGACAAATATGGCAGAGGAAGTAGGCAGTGCATGTTTAACATATGGCAGCATAGCTAGCTGGAGTTTTGTAAAGAATTATATGTCATTTGAATATCAAACTGATTTGTGCAAATGCTTATGTTAAAAATGTATTTGTAAAGCTGTTTGTGTTAAAATGTATCAATAGTGGATCCTGCTGGACAGAAAAGAAATATACATACATGTCAAGCTGAAATGTATATATTTTAGCAGCGGATGCTAAAAGGGAAAGGATGAAGCCCAGCCCAGCTAATCTTAAGAAAAACAGCCTGAAATTAAATGACTTGCTTTAGGCCATAACGATTCTATCTCGCAGGTCTGAATGCAGCCAAAGATGCAATTTCTGTGAAAAGCCTTTCTGCAGGAAGGGTGGAAGTGGTGGAATTATTGTATAGCTTCCAGATGCTGTATTAAGCCTTATCAAAGTTCTATCTGTGTACTGTGGCACATCTGTGTCAGATCCTGGCTCAATTTCTAATGATAGTGTAGTGTGGGAACCAAAGAGTCACGTGACCAGCTCTGATGTCATTCTGCAGCTAGCACTGAAATTGTATTTGAATACAAGTGGGAGATGTGATAGAGGCACTTTGTTATTAGACTTGATGAGACACTCATCTAACTTCATCTTGTCTTGCTCTAGCAAGGGAGCAGTAATTCATCAGTCAGTTAGGAAAATATAGTGAGATTAGTTAAATGTTATTTTTTTCTGTATCTGTCTTAGTCTTTTCATCGGAGTTGTCTTTTATATTTCTTGTGGCTGAAACTCTGGTGTTTATTGTAAATAGATATTAAGTATTTTAATTTTTTTAATATTTATTAAATGTATGTAAACCTTTCATTGTGGCTGATCTTTTAGAAAATATTTTAAACTTTGGGAGTACTTGCATTTATTTAGTGGCTCCTGAAAGTCTTGCTGCTTGGTTGAACATTATCATTTGTATAAGTTTTAATTTTACTAAGAGTAATTGAGTACTCTGGTAAGAACCTTAGAGTACCTGTCTTTGTGGGTGTTCTGGTAGCAGTGTATCTACCTTATAGTCTCTGTGGAGGTGGCAAAGTGGGTAAGCTGTGCCAGCCTTTCCCATGTGTGTGTGTGTGTGTGTGTGTGTGTGTGTGTGTGTGTGTGTGTGTGTGAAAATCAAATCTCAAAGATGTGTGTGTGTATGTGTGTGTGTGTGTGTGTGTGTGTGTGTGTGTGTGTGTGTGTGTGTGTGTGTGTCTCAGCTACTTTGAACAGGGACACTGAGAGCACTGATTTCACAGAGAGACAAAGAGGATGACGGAGGACTTGACTTGAAATACCTGGCTAAGGAGTCAGCTCTGTGACTGTGTCAGTGGGGAGTCTTATTTGGGGTCTGAACAGACAGCCCAGCCCCAGACTGGAGTGTGCATTCCTTATGTGCTCTTAAGGGAAATTGTAGTTGGTGCAGAGAGCTGCATCTGAAAATACTGTGTATCTATTTCTTTTCTCAGTGAATGTTCCCCACTGGCCCAGAGGAGGGGTATCACAACTTCCATGATGGCATTTGATGTCTCCCCTTTCTTTTCCTTGCTACTCAATATTTTTGTGGTTAGATTTTACCTGTCATTAATTTAGCTGCACAGTAATACATCCTATTTGCTTCCATACCTCTCAACTGTACAGATTTTCGCAGAATATCCAGATTTTTGCCTCATATTTTTGGTCTGTTCCTCATAAAAATTGTGTTTTTTGACAAATCACTGAAATGATCTAAGAATTAAAGTCACTAAATAATAACATGCATTTCATTTTCAGAGTTCACATCCTTCAGAAAATGCATTCTAACACACATTCTTTTATTATAGCAACTTTATAAGTTTATAAGAGCAATATTTAAAATGTGTCCCTATTTATGGACCTTTGTCCCCCCATTATGTCAAGCTTTGTCCAGATTTCTTGTGCTAAGAAGTTGAGAGGTATGTTTGCTTCTGTTATATCACATGGATCTGTATGAACAGTCCTAATTACTGTGCTCATTTGTTTTATCAAAGTTCTAACATTTTGGGTTTTATTCACTTTCTGTAGTATATTTCTTTCATTGATGTTAATATGTCTGTCCATCTCTATTAAATCAAGCAACACTTCTCTTAGATCATTTTCTTCTAAACCAGGGGCACATTGTTTGCTCTCCATTTCCTGCAGACATTCTACAGAAAGTTCCAGAGCATCTTCCTGTGACATATTTTCTTCATTTTCACCCTGTGTCATCCATTGTTCTTTCTTATGGGGACTCACTAGCCTATCACTCCACAACATTGACTGTGTCAGAGTTGCCACAGCTTCTTGTTCCTTCCCTTCTGTTGCAACTCCAATTTAACTTTTGTACCGGTTTACTATGGGAGGCTCCAAAGTATCTTTATATGGTAACTGAGCAGATGTTTTCTGCTCCACTGCTTTCTCCTTAATTTGGGGATCCATTGCTCTAGCCTATCGTGGTGTTATGAGAGTAGGATTTTCTACAGTAAACCCTTCACTTTGCAGGTAATCCATAACTTCAGTTTCTATTTCTTTAATTTCTGCATTACTCTTCCTCTTTTCTACTTTTCCACTTTGCTAGTCCATAGGATTACCCTGGCATTGTGCCACTCGACATTAGTTCCCAGTGCTTCTGTTGAGTAAAGCCACTGGAGTGATCCCTGGGGTGAATTTTCTATTTCCCATTCACTCATCAAGATTTCTCTTGAAGCAGGCCAGTGAGGTGCTCTGTTTGACATGTATGGGAAGTCTATTCCATAGCATGGGCAGTCTCTGGGTTATGAACCTGTCCCTCCAGCATGTTATATTGATTGTAGAAATGAGGTTGAGATTTCTGGAGCATGTGGTGCAGAGGGATTGGGATTTCTTTACATGTAGCATTTCTAACAGAGCTAGGTCAGACATGACTTTGTAAGTCAAGCAGCGATCACCTCTAAGTAGGCGATATGAGTGTTTTGAGTCTGCCCATATAGGACAAGTGTTTAAGGCCTAGGATCACCTTTGTGAGGTACCTTTATGGCCTCTCCAGTTGTTGCAGGTGTCTACTGAGGTACATGCCAAATGGGGCATTGTACTCGATGATTGGCCTTATGAGGGAAGAGTAGAGGGAGACAATGACCTCTTTCTTCCTGGATGCAAAACCCTTAGCAATGAGATGTGCCACATAGAAGGACTTTCTGACCACAGTGGCAATGTGGTGGTCAAAAGAGAGGTTGCTGTCAACCTGTGTTCCCAGAACTCTTATGCCTTCTGTGTTCAGTGGACTACCATCGATGAGGTAATTCATGGGAACCAAGTTTTCCCAAAGGGGATGACGACATATTTTTTGGCATTGTACTCAAGGCCATGGTTCTGACACCACTCTTTGGTCTCAGTGAGGCCTTTCTGCAGGATGTCAACATCATTTGGGGAGTGAATAATAGCTCCCAACTTGCAACCATCTGCAAACTTTTTCAGACAGAGTACCTTCATGTTGGCCTGGACTTCAGAGAAGTAGATACCAAACAGGAGAGGACCCAGGACCAAACCCTGTGGGACTCCACTCATGACTGGTCGGCAGCCTGACTTGGAGTAAGCTACTTTCACACTGTGGGTTCTATCTATGAGCCAGTTTACAACCCACCTAGTGATATAGGGGTTGATGCCTAGCTTAGTGAGTGTTTCTATGATTGTTAAGTGTGGAATGGTATCAAAGGCCTTGCCCAGATCAAGGTAGGCTGTATGAACCACCTTGCCTTAATCCACAGCACTGGTGACTGACTCAAAGAAGTCAACCAGGTTGAGCAGGCATGATCTCCCCTTCACAAAACCAAACTGTGTGGGATCCAGAGTTTGGAGATTCCCTGTATCCTTGTTTATTGGTTCCATGATGATGCGTTCCATAGCTTTGTATATCAGACTCATCAGGCTAATGGGGAGATAGTTCCCAGGGTCTGTAGTCGCTCCTCCTTTATGGAGAGGGGTGACTGAAGCAGTGCGCCATTCGGTAGGGACAAAGCATGAGGTGAGGCTGTGATTAAACAGGGCACACAGGTGTGGTACCAGTTCACTCTGTAGTTCATGTAGAACACAGCCAGGGATATTGTCAGGTCCCATAGAAGCTGTATTCTTGGCCTTGGACAGTGCTGTTTTAACCTGTGCAGCAGTAATTCTGGGTACCTGGCAATCTACTAGTATTGTGATTGGTCCTTTGGGGTGGGGGTAAAGTTGGCACTGAATCTGTTGGCCAGTATATTGGCAATATCTGTTGGCTCTGTATTGGAGGTACCATTGTGCAGTAGCTCAGAGCAAACCTGGGTATTGCCATGGAGATTCTTTACATAACTATAAAAGGCCTTGTGGTTGTCTTTACTATCTGCTGCAATTCTGTTTCCTGGCTAGCTTTAGAGGATTTGATTAGGGATCTCAACTTTTTGTTGAGGCTGATAAGGGAGTTTTTCCAGTCTTGGGACTTCACCTTATTCCGCATCAGTTTCTTCCTTCTGTTTTAGCGTTTATTTATGGCAGGGGACCACTAGATTGGCTTCCTTTTTTTGGAGGAGAGTGTCTTAGTTCTGTTGGGTATGGCGAGATCCATGCATTTGAGTACGTGTTCGTACAGTGCATTGATGTATGATTTGGCAGTCATGCAACTATTTTCCATTTGCATGGGTGCTTTGAAGTTAGCCACATCTGTTTTTAGGAGCCCAGAGTTAGCTTTTGAAAAGTTTTTCATGGTGGTTACTTTTGGGGGAGGTGGGGTGTGAGGGATGTGGATTTCAAAGGTGATTAGTTTGTGGTCAGATCTAACCAGAGAGGAGTTGACTATTGGTGTAGAGCAATGGTTGCCCATGTTAGTAATGACCAGGTCAAGGATGTTGCTACCTCTAGTGGAGGTAAGAACAAGCTGGTCCAAGGCATTGGAATTAATGAATTCCAGGAAATGTTGGGCAAGTGTATTGGTACATGAGCAGTTTTCCCAGTTAATGGAGGGGTAGTTGAAATTGCCCAGTATGAGAGTGTTAGGTTGGACCCTAATATTCTTAAGGGTGCTTAGGAACGGTGAGTGTGAGTCTTGGGACATGGTTGGGGACCTATAGCAGGTTACAACCTGAATCGCTGATTTACCCAATGTTAGCTGCACCTGAAGTATCTCTGATGTGTTATGCTGAGCTACCAGTCTGGAGGTGTGCGCATCCTTTATGAATATGGAAACACCACTGCCTTTGGAGCTTCGGTCCAAGTTCTGGGGCCGAAAGGTGTGGAATGAGTTATTGCCTGGTAGTGCAGGGATGCTTTCTTCTGCTTTGAACCAGGTCTCTGTTACAGCACAAATGTTGATGTTCTCCATTTTAAGGAGTGCTTCGAGTGAGTGCATTTTGAGATTTAGACTTCTAGCATTGAGCAGCATGACCATGAGATTGCATTTGTTTGTAGCTGTTACAGTGGTAATTTGGTCAAATGAGAAAGGACAGCTTTCATAACTTGTTTCTGTTGCATTTTCAATGTGACTTGATACAATGACATGTTATCATTATACCTAAACACTTTTTCTCCTTGCTAATATATGTCTTTGTGGCAACTATGGTAAATATTCTTAAGTGATTGCTCTCAATACCCTTGTTTGAGTGTTCAAATGCATGTTAGTTCCTGTTGCAAGATCACAAAGTTGCCTAAACATGTGAAATGTAAATTGAAAGTATTTGATCATTTTTTTTCCCTGTATCATTTGTATGCTGTTGTGCATTGCACTCCATTGATTGGCAGTGGTCAATAGCAGTGAATGACATTTCACTGCCTAAGGTGAAAACAAACAAATTTTATTTGGACTGCCATCAATAGCACAATGAAGACTGGCACTGTTGCACTTTCCTCAGGAGTGTGGACAGTACTGAGTGAAGAAAATCAAGTTGTCACACTCCTGTCTCTGCGGCAGAATGTGTAACGGTATTCAACTTAGAGAAACAGTGTCAGTGATACAGGGATTGAAACATGTTCCCAGATCATTTTACTGATGGAGTTTGTAATAAATCTTGACACTCAATAAGGTCAGTATCAACTAAAACTGAAAGACAGATAATGCATTTGAAAATATGTCACTATTAATTGTGTGCGCTGTGTGAACAATGAAAGCATTTGTGCTGTTTCCTGGGCCTTTCTCCATTCCAATGGCATTAGCTAAAGTCCTGATGTTGTGACACATACATGATAGTACTGATGTGGCAATGAGATGTGAGATGGCTGAATGTATCAGTGTAATGCAGTATTAGCTGTGCTCATTGCTACATATACACTGTGGTTCATTGCATGTGTCTTCAAGCTGTTATTCCCCAAAATTCTTTGAATGCTTCTGATAAATACTGCCTTCTACATTTGCCCACCACTTGGCAGCACAAAATTCACTTTCACAGCCTAAGATGAAAAAATAATATTTTAATTTAAGCTGCCTTGTATAGTGCTATTCAACCAAATACATCTGTCATGTAACTTTCTTCATGGCACAAGGTGCAAGTGCAGTGAGTTTAGGGTAAAAGGACTGCAAACACCCCCAAGTCGTATAAGTATACTGACCCATAACCTGTCTATGATGCAGCATTAATTATCTAGCCAGCCAAAGCAAGCGCTCGTTATGCTTTCCTTCATATTTCTGTTCTTTTCATTCCTATTTGTATTGTACAACTGCAGAAGAGATAGCTGCAAACCATGACGTACACAGGAAAGATTCATTCATTTCAGAGAGGCACAGGGTAAGCATGACTCAGGTCCCAATTCAAAGCAAGAAGTTTATTTTCATTCCCTCAGGCACTTGCATCTTGAGCAGGCATACCTCAAACCTCATCTCATGCATGCATGCCTTACCCAATAACACTTGCTGCATGCATTAGGCAATGAGAAGCCAGCTTAACTATGCCTAGGTTCAGTACCCAGAAGATACAATTACTTGTTATTACTGGATAAGTATCTATAAAATATTAACAGCAATAATATGTCAGGAAGAATTAAATTATGATAATTGCAATTATTAAATTAGAATGCATAATTCCTATCCCTCATTGGGAAGAATAAAGGCTGCTCTTTATTATATCATAGCAGTGAGATTTGTTTATTTTATGACACATAATTACCTTTCCATCATATATAGATGTGACAAAGTTGTACAACAGTAAGTTATCATAATTTTTTATGTATTACCAAACAAAGTTTATTGAAAACATATAGTACTGTGACACGCCACGTAACTATTTATCTCTTTTATTTGTCTTGCCCCACCCTTTCTTGCTTTTAGGGGTGTTATAATTTATTAGCAATCTGCTATTTGCATAATTTCCTGCTGAAATATTAATGATTAACAGCACAGAGTGGTACATCGACCACTGTGGCTCAGTCTGCCATTCCTATATAGATGGCAGTATAGACACCAGGTACTTCAGTTCACAACCTGTCAATGTTGCCTCCACAACTCCTGCCCTACCTGCCCCATCTGCATCAGGTTGCTCTGCCGTGGCTGCTGGTGCACTGGTACCCTCTAGTAGTAGTAGTGGAGGTTGTGGTTTTGTTACACGGCAGGAGCTGACAGGGCTAGTAGAGGATATCATGGAGTGGGGTCTCAATGCATATATTGGTGAGTTGAAAAGATGTCGTGTTGCCTTGCAAAGATGATGCCATGTCCTGCACTGACCCAGGGAGTTTCTGCAGAAGACAGTGATGACAGTTCTGAGGGTGAGTACCAGATTCTCACTGTTCTTAAGCTGGAAGTGGGTGCACCTTCTTTGTCCCCTACCTATCCCCAATCATGGTGTCCCCCAGCCTTGTCTCCATCATCATTCCTGTCTGTCTTGTATGCCTGCATGTTTCCTAACCTACCTTATCTACCTGATCATCTCATTCCTAAGCACCTTTCCCAACATTTCTCTTGCTACACAAAAAATAAAAAAATACACTCATACATAGCTCTCCACTTTGCCTATGTGTCATCTTGATACAATTAATTTGGTCCAAGAAACCATATAACTTTATTCTGTTGTTGTCACCTATCACTAGTGTTGTGACTCTGCAAAGTTATGAAATTGTGTGCAGAATTGTACGTTTATGTTGGGAAGAAGTAGATAGCTATGGTGCTTTTCCATGAGCCTCCTGCAAATTCCTGTATTTTTTCCCCTGTGTCTTACCCCCTGTTTGCTGACCCCATTTTCACCACTATCCTATCAGTTCCTTTTTCACGTTTATTCTGGTAAAAAAAATAGATTCACAGATAACACACATGGCCAGAAATGGCCTATGGAAAAAAATACACTTTGTGTTCTTGGCATTTGCGCAGAGGTTGGCAGTGTGGCAATGCTGAGTGACAGTTAATGTTGTTTTGCAAAAGCTGAAGATTTCAGTTTAATCTGCAATAGTCCAGTTACTTTATCCCAAATGTGATTAAATCCATTGCACTATACGAATACAGAGTAAAGACAGTCTAAAAGCAGTACTGTGCAACAGTTACTGTAACACTTCTTAGGCTGCTGGATATAATAAAGTTGTGTGGTATGTTGAGATATTGCCATGTTTGTAGCCTGATGTTTTGCATAGTGTCAGGGATAAGTCAGTTTATTAATTCATGACATTGTGTATTCCTATAATGTATTCAACTGAAAAAAGTCTGCTTTTCTCTCTATATAAACCATTTCCTTAACATAACATTGGAAGAGTTCAGCAAGACATCATATGCAAAAAGATTGCAGCCCCAACAGGGAGACTTATAAACTGACCTTATCATGCTTATTGCACCTTTCTACCACTTATTTGTACCTATAGCAAGCACATTATTGTACAGAGCATGACAGATTAATGCCTTAATATGTAAGGCTAACACACCATACAGATGTTCCTACGTGTCTCACAAAACAAATTGTTGCTATCCCTTTCTGCATCTTATCTCCATCTGTCTCTATACACCCCTTCTGCTTCATTAAGTTGTCACTGTGCTTCAAGTCTATTATTTTGTTGTTGTTGTCTTTCAGCTTTTCCTGGTTAGGGGTCGCCACAGCGGAACTCCAGGCCACTAATGATTGGCAGTAGATTTTCAGGAACACTGAGGTGCCAGCTCGACGTCCAGCCTTCAACAAAGGCACGCCCATTTATCCATGTCTTTTGAATGCCACCCAACCATGGGGAGGACATGCAGACTCCACACAGAAAGCACTCCCCACACTCCAGCTGAGAATCGAACGGGAAAACCTCTTGCTGTGAGGCAACAATGCTACCGCTACGCCACCGCGGTTAGATAATGTTATGAAATAATAATTCCTTTCTGATGTGAAGAGCTAATGCTTACATGTATAAAATGATTTTTTGACTAATTTCGTGGGTCCTAATTCAGCCATTAGCTAAGTGTTACTGACTGTTTCTGGTAAACTAATTTATGTGTATCTTTTAGCTACATATTGCTGTGAGCCACCATTATTCTTCTTCAGTCATCAGCTGCTTTGTCCCTGCCTCCATCTCACCTTGACAATGTATCTTCTTCCTTCTGTATCATTAATCTTCCACATATACATTTTCACAAAGTCTGGTGCTGGGCAACAAAAGCAACTAATGCTGAATGGAGGCACACAGCTTATGGCAATATCTTGTGATTTTATTGCCTTCATACACATTACTCTGTCTGGTTTTGTGCCACTGTGATAGGCTATGTTTATTCAGTTTAATGCATTTTTCAATAAGCTAAAGAGTTGAATATACAGGTTACATGATCAACAGGGTTATGAAGATGAACACATACATTCATGTTTGATGAAATGTGGTGTCAACTGTTAACTATCAAAAGTATGACTTCCTAAGTGGCATGCTTAGATAATACTGAGCTATAAATGTTTTTCTTGAAATGTTTTAAAGGTATGAATACAGATGGATGATAAAATGTTTCAGGATGTTTTGCCTGACTCCTGAGGATGTAAATGTTGGCCATATCTTTACTTAACACATCATTATCCTGCATCTATATTAATGTGCCTGCTACCTGTCATGAAGCATGTCTTGCAGAGATTTCTGTGACAAAGTTGGCACAGAGCAACATAGACTACTGCTAATTTCATTCTAAGTTCAAAACTTCAAGATATTATTACGCATGTGCTGACACTTTGCCATCAGCAGCACAATTCAGCTTGGCAGTGCTGCTCGTATAGAGTGAATAAAACAAAAATAAAATAGAAAATGAAATAATTCTTGTTTTAGGTTGTACAACGTTGGTGTGTCTCTATTACTTTTGTCAGCTGGTGATCTTGATTTCAGAATGATGTTGACCCACTTAATACAGTTGTTTATTGTATGTCTCCTCTGCAGTGTTTGCAATTGTATTCTCACATAATCTATCACCGTTATTCTGCAGTGCACTGTTCTATGTATGACTTGCATGTATGCCTTGGCAAATCATTCAAACATGAAGTCTCAGGAAAGTTTGATCGATAATCCAGTAGTGTACAACAGCAAATGTTTATGTCATTCCATGGTGTGAAACATGTCAATGTCCCTTACAGTAATACAATGCACATATACAACGTACATCCACCACTGCTACAAAAAACTCTTGTACTGTTTTTTTCCCAATACTGTGCTATTCTCAATCTCTCAATGTACTGCAGATATACGTACTACCAGTAATTGTAAAACTCTGCCAACAATATGCTGAAATGACAATGAAACAAACTTGCATATAGTCCAAATAGCATGAAGTTAATATATGACATTGTACTGCTTATTAACCAACTACCAGAAATGTAAAACTCTGCCTACCACATACTGAAATGAACTATCAAAATGTAAAGCTCTGCCTACCACATGCTGAAATGAGTCTATATATATATATATATATATATATATATATATATATATATATATACCTGTATATAGTACTGTTAACATGATGTTATTATTTGACTATTGCATGCTGATTGTATTAGATGTAATGAAATCATAACCTGTACTGTACCTGGAGTTTTTCTCCCTGGGCCTCCGCTGAAAAAGGACCTGTGTCCAGTCGGACTTTCTCGGTTAACAAAAGTAAAACAAAATAAATAAAAATAAATAAATAAAATAAAGGACAATATCTAAATTTTAGTAGAGAAGTATGTCATTACATATGACAATCATAGTGATGTTACATGTCCTATACACACATATGCATTTGTTCTACAACCTGTGATGCACAGTATCATCTGTTCCAAACAGCAGATTTTAAATAAGTTCAAATGTCGTATTTCACATTGTCAATGTAAGTCTTTTCCAGTGGTACTTACAAATAATACAGTGCTCTCTAACTTTTGTAACTAAATAGGTAGAAGGTTTGATGCCCACCATGGGAAACTTGTTTGTGTGTAAGAGAGTGCATGCATGACACTTGGTGCCGTATCCACTTCAACTGAGAAGACTACATTTAACTGTTCAAACAGCTCCCTTATCCCACTTTTTTACTGAAACATCCTCTATGAAACACACTGATGATGTCATCCTGTCAAAAGTACACAGTCTACCCTTAAGAATCAGGGGTTTTCCTGCACTTATGACAATACAGTGTTCTCTAGATTGTATAACTAGCTGGGTGGATGTCTGATGCTCAACATGAAATATGTGTGTGTGTGTGTGTGTGTGTGTGTGTGTGTGTGTGTGTGTGTGTGTGTGTGTGTGTGTGTGTTTGTGCAGCACTTGGTGCTATATTCACTGCCTCCAAGAAGGATACGTTTACATTTTCACAGAGCTCCTTATCCCACTTTTTACTGAAACATCCACTATGAAATGCACTGAAGAAGGCATCCTGACAAAAGTGCACTCTCTACCCTTAAGTGTCAGACTTCTACTGTGGCACTTCTGACTAATAAAGTGCTCTCTAGATTGTGTAACTGGATAGGTAGGAGGTTCAGTGCTCAACATAAATGTGTGTATGGGTGCATGTGTGTGTGTGTGTGTGTCTGTTTGTGTGTGTCTGCATGCGCGTGCGCACATGTCTAATGCTTGGTGCTGTATCCACTTTCACCTGAACGGAATGCATTTAAATGTGTATGCACCTCCTTTATCCCACTTTTTACTGAAGCATCCTCTATGAATCATACTGATGAGGTTATCCTGATAAAAATGCACTCTCTACCCTTAAGTGTCAGACTTCTCCTGTGGCACTTGCAACAAATATAGTACTTTCTAGATTGTGTAACCTAGATTGGTAGGGGGTTTAATGCCCAACATCAAAAATGTTTGTGTATGTAAGACTGTGTATAACACTTGTTACTGTATCCACTTCCCCTGAGAATAATTAATTTAACTGTTTACACAGCTTTCTTATCCCACTTTTTACTGAAACAACATCTATAAGCACACTGATGAAGTTATCCTGACAAATGTACACTCTCTACTCTTAAGTGTCAGACTTCACCTGTGACACTTGACGTTAATATAGTGGTTTCTTCATTGTGTAATTATATAGGTAGGAAGGTTAATGCTCAACATGGTAAATTTCTGTATGTGTGTAATGCTTGGTGCTATAGCCACTTCCCCTGAAGGGAATACACTTAAATGTGCACACAACTCCCATATCCCACTTTTTAATGAGACATCCTTTATGAAACGCACTGATGAGGGCGTCCTACCCTTAAGTGTCAGTCTTGTCCTATGGCACTTGCAACTAATACAGTGCTTTCTACATTGTGTAAGCTATGTAGGTAGGAGGTTTGGTGATCAGTCTGAAGAACTTGTACGTGTGTGAGTGGGAGTGTTTGCAGTTAGGTGAGCCTGTGCTCAATCAACTTTTACTCTGAATAAATGTTTTAAATTGCCAGATGACCTCACCATCCCCTAATCCTACTTTTCATAGCCACAACTTCTTTGCAACACAGGGGTGTAGCTAGATATACTGTTTGTACTCTATTGAGTTCAAATTTCTATACATTACTTAAAGAAAACATGGCTTTTTATGCCATACTCTATCCACATCTTCTAAATCAATGCTTCCAATAAGAGTTTCATAGATGTAAAAATATTGATTTCATGTTTGAGAGGGGAATGGTGCAAACATTTGTTAAGTAGGGGAACCTTTCTATTTTTCAGATGACAGGTATTTTGTGGGCAGCAATATTCTCTGCCTTCATCCCACTGCAACACACTGATGAGGTCATTGTTTTGCAACCCAACTGTAGCAATTTAAATGTCAGACTTCTCCTGTGGTGCTTGCATTTTGTATACTATTCTCTAGAATGTGTTAATTGATAAATAAGATGTTCGAATTTTTACAACTCCAGATGGCTGTAAAAGTTATCTCTACTTATGAGATGGATTTACAGTGGCACCATGTTACAATTGCAAATCCTAGAATCCCAGAGAAAATAACTATTGGGACACACAGTGATTGCATAATGCTACCATAACTGCAGTATCTCGCATTAGGAGTGTGAATTCTCCTGTAATGTGTCACTTTAATACTATGCTTTGTACATTGTGTAACTACATATGTTGGATGTTTGAAAGCAGCTATGAGTGTCTATTTCTCCCTTGTACTGTGTGCACTAATCCTCAAACACATATATGATGTATAGCTATAGTTTGACCATGTTTTAGCATAAACATCCAGCTTATAAACAGTGGTGATGTCATCCATTTAACTGTGTGCTGTCCCAGTTGTACCTTAACATGTTGTTCAGCACTTGTGATTCAGGCACAAATCTTTAGCTTGGAATCTGGGGTAGTTAGTTCAGATCCAATTGTTACTGCTCAGACTACATTGTGTCAGTCTTATTGTGACTGTACATGTCACTAACACTGTTATCAAACACATCTGCTGTTGTACACATATAGATGTTGATTCCTCTTACAAAAAGCTATAATAATGTCTCACATAATACCTTTATTCAGAGTAATGATGACATGTGATTACATTTTCATTACATAATATATGCAGGAAGCATTGTGCTCTGGCATGAGGGAATGAGACAATATTCTGTATGTTGTTGATTTAGTACAGCAATAACAGGCATGCATGTCCCTTGTAGCAGTAACATGATGTAATGCCTTCACATACTGACAAATCTCCTAGGTATAGTGACAATTCTACTGTGGTGCACTCATCCTGCACAATATCATGTATTTTCTGTTGTCAGATGCTCATGTGTTCAACATCCACATTCAGTGGCTGTTAGCATTATTGCGCCTTATACTGTAATGCATGAATGGCATCCATCACAATTGTAATGTGTTCATTTATAGTGGAGAGGCCTCTACCATCCTTTTTTACTCATAGATTGTTTATAACACATACATGTAATGTAATTAGTTAGCATAGGTGGAGTGTCAGAGTTGTGTTAAGACTTCTGCTGTGGTGCTTGTGTTTGATCCAAATTTCATTAGATGGTAGCATCACATAGCTGGCTGTTCATTTCCTGAAAGGGCAACCTTATATGAATGTACAATGATGTGTTACATAAACACAATTGTATCTAGTTATTGTTATCTGTTTTTATTTTGGACAATGATATAGCATCACATGTTGTGAGTGGCAGTAAAATGGCTATTGGGAGTAATGGAGCATGGCATGCTGTGAGTGGTCCTGTGACAATTTTGATTGAGCACTAGCTTGTATGTCATACCTACATTGATAGACTGTGGTCCATTTCTGGAACAGTGTGTCAGTGTGTATACATAAAAAAAACAGCTTTCTTGTCAAACAGGCATTGATATTGTACTGCTCACTCCTGTGTGGACAGTGACATGTGTAGTTCCTTTCTGACATTTTGACTAAATCAAATTGTTCATATTATATTTCTGACTCTTTTCTTAATGCATACATTCATTTCAGTTATTTGTGACAACCCCATTGTTATCTGATGTGGCACAGGCAGTCAATAGAGAAGGCTGGAGAGAGTCTTGTAGTGTTTGACTCTGGTAACATCTGTCTGTCAGATAACATAGGTTTACACACAGATAATAGTAATGGCACACTCAGAGGGCCACTTTTTCAGGTCTTTTCCTCACACCTCTCAACTGTACAGATTTTTGCAGAATGACCAAGTTTTTGCCTCATATTTTTGGCCTGTTTTTCATACAACTTTGGTTTTCCTGCAAATAATTGTCAAGTCATTAAAAACTGAAGACAGGAAATAATGACAGACATTTGAGTTTCAAACTTTATACCCTTCAGACATATCAGGCTAAGGTAAAACAAGTGATTCTATCAACTTTCAAAATTTGTAAGAACAATATTTAAAAATTGTCCATATTTTTGGCCTTTGTTCCACCATTACTTATGGCTTTGTCCAGATATTTGCTCTTAGAGGCTGAGAGATATGCTTGTCCTACAAGGTAGGTCATCCATACAGTTTACTATCAAATGTTTGAAAGTCACCTTACTATCATTCATAAGGTTAAGAGTAAAGGTGCAAAAATTCAAAACTGCGAGTGGGAATCCCATCACCTCTGACACGTCGTCATGTAGCTTTCATTCATGTTTTTGCACATCACTATTTCAGTTGGATTGCACTACAGTTGGGATTGGGAAAAGTACCCTTTTCCTCACTGTAGTGTGACCTCGGAGTTAGAATATATGATTAGCAGGGGTGTGGGCCCCCTTGCAAAATGTTTGTAGTACATCTGTGGATGTCCAGGTAATGTCAATAATGTCAAATTCGACATACCAACATTATCGCGTTTGGATATGTGAACAAATGATTTGCACATTTTTGGAATTTCTGTTTGAGTAAGTCATTACTCGCAAAACTGATTTGCACAATTTTGATAGGTTCATAGGTTCATAGGTAGGTACTAGGCTATCTGCCCAAAGGCATTTATAAGCCTAGCCAGAATTTGTTGGCTTTTGCTGCCTCCTTAGATTAATTTCCTGTGCCTCTGTCCAACAGAGCCATTGAAGTGATCCCTGGGATAAACTTTCTGTTTCCCATCCACTCATCAAGGTTTCTCTTGAAGAGGGTTAGCGAGGAGCTCTGCCTCATGTAAATTGGAATCTTGTTCCAGAGCATGTGAAGTCTCTGGGACAGGAATCTATCCCTCCAGCATGTCCTTTTAATTGTTGTGGTGAGGTTTTGATCCCTGGAGCATATCGCTCGAGGGGATATGGTTTTCTTTAGGTAGAACATGTCCATTAATTCTGGGTTGGACATAGCCTTGTATGTCAGGCAGAGATCACCTCTGTGTAGGCGGTATGCAACCGAGTATAGCTGGAGTGTCTTCACTCGAGCTGCATAGGTCATCTGCTTGAGGCCAGTGATCCTCTTGGTGAGGTATTTCTGTGGGCTTTCCAGTTGTTGCAGGTGTCTTGTAAGGTACATCCCAAATGGGGCATTGTACTCTATGATGGGTCTGATGAGTGATGCATAGAGGGACCCAATGACCTCTTTTGATCTGGATGCAAACCCTTTTGTGATTAGGTGGGCCACACAGAAGGATTTTCTAACCACTTTGGCAATGTGATTATCAAAGGAGAGGTTACTATCTACTTGGGTCCCCAGATCCCTTATTACATCTTCCATATTTAGGGGGCTACCAACTATGTGGTAGTTTGTGGGTACTTTGTTTTTTCCAAAGGGGATGACTATGCACTTTTTGGCATTTAACTTGAGGCCATGGTTTTTGACATCAGGTATCTATCTCAGTGAGACCCTTTTGGAGGATGTCTGTGTCAGCTGAAGAGTCAATTATAGCCCCTAGTTTGCAGTCGTCTGTGAACTTGGTCAGCCATAGTCCTCCTGTGCATGCCTGTACCTCTGAGAAGTATATGCTGAACAGGAGGGGTCCTAGGACTGAGCCCTGGGGAACGCCACTTGCAACTGGTTTAGAGTCAGACCTAGATCCCACAACTCTTACCATGTGGGTTCTGTCCATGAACCAGTTGGCAACCCATCTCGTGACGTAGGGGTTTATGTTCAGGCTGGTGAGCTTGTCTATAATACCTGAGTGGGGAATGGTGTTGAAGGCCTTTGAGAGATCTAGATAGGCTGTGTGGACCACCTTTCCCTCGTATATAGCCTTGGTAACTGTCTCAAAGAAGTCCACTAGGTTTAGGAAGCATGATCTGCCCTTAACAAAGCCGAACTGGGTAGGGTCCAGTGTTTGGAGGTTTCCAATGTCTCTGTTAATGAGATCCACGATGATGCGCTCTATAGCTTTGCAGACAAAGCTAGTCAGGCTTATAGGGTGATAGTTCCTGGGATCTGTTGTGGCTCCACCTTTGTGGAGTGGAATAACCATTGCTGTGTGCCACTCTGTGGGCATGTAGCCTGTGGAGAGGCTGAGTTTAAACAGTGTGTTTAGGTGAGGGGTTAGTTCATCTTTGAGTTCGTGTAGGATGCAGCCTGGGACACCATCCGGTCCCACTGATGCTGTGCTTTTGGCTTTGGAGAGGGCTGTTTTAACCTGAGTGTCTGTGATTTCAGGGGCACTACATTCTTCTGTTATAGTTATGGGCCCTTTTGGGGGTGGGGGGGTGAAGTTTGCACTGAACCTGTCTGCCAGGATGTTGGCTACATCGGTCGGTTCAGTGTATTTTGTGCGATTCTGCACTAACTCCGAGCAGATCTGAGAATTGCCACTTAGATTCTTGACATAGCTAAAGAATACCTTGTGGTTATCTTTGGAGTCTATGGCAATTTTTCTTTCAAAGCTAGCCTTGGATAATTTTATGAGGGAATGTAGTTTCTTGCTGATACTGATCAGGGATGTCTTCCCTTCTTGGGATTTTACTCTTTTCTGTACTAGTTTCCTCCTTCTATTGTATAGCTTGTTTATGGCAGGGGTCCACCAGACTGGTTCCCTTTTCTTGGAGGAGTGAGTCTTGGTTTTGTTTGGGATAGCACAGTCCATGCATTCTTGTAGGTGCCAGTAGAGTGCATTAGTAAAGAATTTTGAAGCTTGGATAGCGTTATCCTTTAGCATGGGGACTTTGAAACTTCTCACCTCAGTCTTAAGTAACGTGAAGTTTGCTTTTGAAAAGTATTTCACGTTGGTTTCCTTGTCCGGGGGTGGTGGCGGAATGTGGATATCCAGAGTGGTTAGTTTATGGTCAGATCTAACCAGCGAGGGGTTGACCTCCAGTGTGGAACACCGGTTGCCCATGTTGGTGATGACCTGGTCCAATATGTTGTCACCTCTGGTGGGGGTGTTAACCATTTGTTCCATGGTGTTTGAGTTTATAAATTCTAGGAAAAGATGGGCAAGGGAGTTTGTACTTGAGTAGCTCTCCCAGTTAATGTTTGGGTAATTGAAATCACCCAATATCAGGGTGTTTGGTAGGACCTTTATGTTTCCCAGTGTTTCCAGAAATGCGTAATGGGGGTCCTGGGACATGGTGGTTGATTTGTAGCAAGCTATAATTTGAATAGCAGTTTTGCCTGTTGTTAGTTGTAAGTGGATGATCTCTGAAGCATCATAATGTGCCACTAATCTAGAGGTGTGGGTATCCTTGATGAATATGCATACTCCCCACCTTTTGTATTTCGGGCCGTGTTTTGTGGCCGAAATGTATGGTATGAGTTGTAGCCTGGTAGTGCTGGGGTGCTCTCTGGATCCTTAAAACCGGTTTCTGTTACTGCACATATATCGATTTTCTCCATACTGAGGAGTGCCTCGAGTGTGTGCATTTTGAGGTTTAGACTTCTTGCATTGAGTAGCATTACCATCAGTTTTTTGTTACTTGTGCTATTTATGGTGGTGGGTTTGTCTTTTGAGCCTTGTCTAAAAAGGCACTATGGGGGTGGCAAGAGCTTTGGCCAGTATTCAAAAGCCTAAGGGTGACAAGTGCAAGCAGTCTCTAGCGAAGCAGCGTGGCTTGTTGAGCATGTCATCCCAGGCTGACAGACACTGGACCCGCTTTGAATGACACCAGAAGCTTAGCCAATTGTTGAAATTGAGATTACATCACCCCATATGGGAATTGAACCCACAATCCCTGGCTTAGGAGGCCAGTGCCTTATCTGATGGTAAACCCATCCATACAACTTATGATAGTAAAGTGCTGTAAGCCCTTCAAAGGAGTTCTTCATGATATGACCAATATGCATGATTTTATGGCGCCCATGATTGTTATGCATCTCTCTGATATCAGTCCTGACATGTTTTCAAAAATGACAAGATGCAAATATTTATTATGTCATTCACTGCTCACATGCATTACTTACTCCCAAGAAAATTATGTATGTCTTCATCTGGACATGTCTTCATTACTTGTTTTCTTCACACTATGCAGCTTAATGTCAGATGAAAGACCACAAGAAACTGTGACTGGTTCTCTGTTACAATGCTTACTACTGTGTTACTGCTGTTGAACTGCTATTTTGTTACTGTTCCCTGTAATTTCATGTGAGCATACCCAGTATAATGATGTTTGAGATGTCTGCAAATCAGCAATGGAAAACCTGATTTCATGACATGTCATCCAGTCTGTGTTGTCATTTGTCACTTTTGCATAGTTTACTTTTGTTCTTTGCAAAAATATGTCCAGTTATGATGTACCTGACATTACAGCTGTGATGTTCATTTGGCCTTGTGTATACAGCAATGGTGTCAACTTGCATACATAAATTCCCTGTATAGACATCTTATATGCAATAACTGCAGTCTATACATTCATCTCATAATGCATCTTCTGTCCATGCTATCTCAGTTCAGCATTTAATTAACATGTATATCATATTTTCACTTCCCATTGTTACACTGTAGCTTTATACACCTATCACATCTTTTGTTAGCATGTCCGTTTTTATTAGTGCATGTTTTGATTATCATTACACTAATAATGCCAGATTTGTGTCAGAAATGCTTCTTAGAGAATTCATCACATCTGCCTGTGGTATATGCACATTTCCCCTTGCACATTCATTTATTATGTAGTATAAGACAGTTATTATTTGACTACAATTCTCCCATTTCACTTCCCCTTCTTCTGTATTTTTTCACTGCACTTGCTACAGTGTGTTCTTGTATCTAAGCTTTGCCTGTTTGCAAGCTGTTTTCTTTGCATTCTGTACTTGTGCTTGCAAGTACCTTTTTATGGCCATGAACACTATTGTCGATCACACAAAGGTGATTGCAAACACGGAGGCAGGATGAGCAGCATGTATATTTGATTAGTGCTACTGCTCATTGCGCTAACATGCTTACATCATGTAAGTTTAGCACAGAGCCTACATGAGTGTTAATGAATTCCAGGGAGTATTTTTATTTGGGCAGTTGTACTTCTGCCCAACCTGGTGCAGACTGCTGAGCGCCCACTCCCCAACATCTGGTTGAGCTATCTTGGACCTCAGCATCATTATATTTAGTCTGGGGGTGGAGTCGTACAGTGGAACTCCCATGTAAGGAGGTACAGGGGCTCTAGCCCTCTGCAAAAAAAAAAATCAGCACAGTTTACTTTTGTTCTGCATAGGAAATTCTTTAACTCATATGTCAGTCCTGCATATTCTAATTGATGGCTAAATATTATAGACACTGAGATGTGCTGTCTACAATATACCATGCTTTCAGTTTTTTTATTTGTGAAAACATCTTATTTCATACTGAATATTTTTTAAATGTTTAAATATTTCAAACTGTGATAGTAAAATTAAACCAATAATAGTGCTGTCAAATGCCTTGGACAAAAAGTATAAAAATCCTTAAGATTACATTTATAAATCTGATTTCTGTCAGTCAGTGCAATAACAAGACAAAGCACGTACACTTTGCTTTAGTCAAAGTAGTAATTAAACGGCAATATTTTCAGATATATTACAACTGGCTGTATGACAGATGAAGTTGTAGTATACATACTATTGAGTTTCTTGTAGTAATGCTAAGGAACATCTTCTTCTTTCAGCTTTTCCTGGTTAGGGGTCACCACAGCAGAACAACAGTCTGCAGAACAATTGGCAGTGGAGTTTTACGGTGTCAAGTTGCCAGCCCAGCACCCAACCTTCCACAGAAGGCACATACATGCACACACTCACACCTAGGGCCAATTTAGAATGTCCAGTCCACCTACAGCATGTCTTTGGGATGTGGGAGGAAACTGGACCACCGGGAGGACACCCATGCAACCATAGAGAAGACATGCAGACTCCGCACATAAGGCACCTCAGCTGAGAACTGAACCGGAGAACCTCTTGCTGTGAGGCAGCAACGCTAACTCCTGCACCACTGTGGCCACCCAGTAATGTTAAGGAAGATATAATATAATAATTCAAAGTCATACTTTACAGAATACTGTACAAGCATCCAGTTCAGTATTCAAAAGAACAAACTGATAATTGACAAACAGTCATGTACCATTAGAATAATTATGACAGGTCATTCCTTGCCTGTTATTTTTCTAAGTTTGGGTTGAATTAAGTCTTTTATGTACTGCATCACCATTCTTCAATTATTAAATTACTTTTTCCTCCCTGTTTCCCTATTTTATTTTAGTACGCACATGAGATTTACTCATGGCCTCCCTCTTTAGAGTTACCAGGTCTATTGTACGGTTGAAGATTTCCAGGCTGATGGTCCCATTGTCAGTGTTTTTTTTCCCAAAATTGTACAGAGTCACAGATGAGGACATTTGATAAACTCTGTATGATGACACTACTTGGGAGACATGAAATTACAACCACATTCTGCTTTTATGCAGGAGAAGCTGAAGTGTATAGTCAGTAATACACAAGACATATTTTATGTGATAAAGATCTCTGACTTTAACTTCTGTGACAGAAACAGCATAGGCTCCACCTGAAAAGGTGTCTTTAGATGCTTAAAGTAAATAAAATTAAAAGTGGTTAAGACTCATGCGTCAGTATTACAATATCACTGCTTCAAAATTCAGGATGTTGCTTGGTCAATTAGTGGGCTCTACATATAATAGTGTTCTAATGAAAGCTGTGTATGTGGATTTGGAAACACGTTCACTCACAGAGGTAGGCACACAGTGGGACTATGCTTGCTTTCTTTTTCTTTGTCTTTTACTGACTGCAAACTTGCATTATAGCACTGACCTTTGCTGTTGTGGTTTATGAGGTCACCAAAAAAGGCAGTGGGTTCCTGTTTGCCCATTTGACCTTCTATTCAGTAAGTATGAACCTGAAAGGCTTCCACCTTACTATGGCAACCAAGAAAACATCACATGAATGGCAATGGACTAGGTCAAAAAATCCCCATAATGCAAAGTAAACTTTTTAATGCGGCTTTTTAACATGACTCAATTTAATTTCTTTAGATACTCTTTATGCTTGTTTACTTTTTTGTTTGTAATCTGTTTATTTATTTTTTGTTCATTGGGAAATATATAGACTTTCTTCAAGTTCTCAGAAGCTGTGTCTTCTTATGGTTTGCATGTTTGCATGTGCGCTTCACTGTAGCTGTGGCCTGTAGAAATCTGTCAGGGGTAAGCAGTATTCTATAATTTTAACCACTATCTCCCTCCAAATCAGTATTTTTGCTGTTCTGTCTTTATAAAGCTTTAGAATATTATTTGCTGTTATGCTTGAATTTGTAATTTCATATGACTAATGTTTTACTTGGTAATTGTTATGTATCAGATGAATAAACTTGTAGAAGGACCCCTTTCAGTTACAATCTGAGCCATTTGGCAATTACAGTTTACAGTGACAAACATAAAGAACTTAGTTTCAGGACATAGTTAAGATATGATTTTATTATCTAACTTGTCATCGAGTCTCAATTGGATAAGGGTTTTTTAACTCATTGATTTCAACTCAGCTATGTTCAAATGATTGGTATTTCTCATAAAAAATCATGCAGGTGCAGTTTGTATTTACATGCCAGCAGTGATACATTATATGCACTCTTTTATATTTTCTACCCAATTATATAGTCATAGATTTTAGCATAAATCAAGGAAGGGGAATGTGATGGGGCAAACTCTCCTCCACATGGGTCTCAGGAGAGGTGATGACCACTTACAAAAGACACACTTATGGATGTTTTATCAAGTTGAAACTTAAGACATTTTTTATCCAGTTCAAGCAAATTTTAACTCAAGAAGGCATGTGCAAGGCATATGGTTTGAACAAAATAGTGTTGATGTACTAGGTATGTTAACAATCATGTAGCATTAGTTATGGTAACAATTATATAGTACAATTATATAGATAAATACAGATATTGTTTTTCTTAGAGTAGCTTGAACAAACAACAATAGTAAATGTAGGGAGAGTATTGACTTAGTATTTTTGTATGCAACTGCACTGTATTCCTCTGTCAGGTAGTTCAGTCCTACCTCTCAACCTCTTAGCTCAAGAAATCTGGACAAAGCCTAAATTAATGGATGGACAAAGGCCCCAGAATAGGGACAGATTTTTAAATGTTGCTCCTATAAATTTAGAAAGTTGCTAGAAAACAAGTCTTGATTATTATGCATTTTCTCTAAGATATAAAGTCTAAAACTTAAATGTCTGTCATCATTTAGTGACTTCAATCCTCAGTGATTTGCCAGAAAACCACACATCTTATGAGAAAAAGACAAACAATATGAGGCAAAAATCTGAACAGTTAACAGGTATGAGTCCTGTTGTTCAGTCTATTTGATTGAAAACAAAAATTATCATGACAATGTTGGGGCAAGCATTATGCTATCACACACATAGAAATATAGACGTGACAATATTCATTTATTTACACTTTGCTGACCAGGTTAGTTTCTAGGCCAATGGCCTCTTTTCAAGGAAGACCCGAGGTGGTATTTATACTGTCTAGTGACATTTCTGACCAGGACACCAAGGAATTCTCCCTGCTCTTTTCAGTAAGTGCCATAGGATCGTTTACATCCACCTGCTCAGGTGAATGGGGCCTCGGTTTAACATCTGATCACAAGGACAGCAAACGCAGAAGTGTAGCAAACTGTAATTGGAAAATTAGGTCACTTAGCTAGTGAGGGAACAGAGCTCACAGCCATCTAATCACCCATTACCAAAGATAAGTGTGCCACCTGTTTAGCTATTATAGTTAACAGCACTAATATCTTGTACCTACCCATATATTTATTTAACAGGTGGATAGGCTAGAACAAAAGCACTTTTCAACCAGGACACAGGCACAAGTATGGTACAGCAAATACTTGTCACTTTGTCTAAGAGATAAGATGCTATCACTCTGAGCAATAACAAACAGTGGGCAATTCATTGTAAAGAAGGTGTTGTATGTCTCATGTATTCAAATGAGACACTGAGGCACGGAATGCATTTAAGTCATTTATTATACAAACATACTTCAGGAGCTGTAACTTGCACATATACTTCAAACTTCATGTGCTTACCGACTGACTCATTACTTTCAGCACACTCACATGTGCATCTCCATTCAAGCTTACATTCACACTGCTGGACTACACAAAATGACACTGATCTTGCACGTGCTCAGTAACTTATATGCACGTCCTATCTAGCTACAGTGGCTGACTAGGTTCAATATACACACTGATCTACAGAAGGTATCACAATATAATTCAACAACCAGTAAAGACAAAGTGTGTGAAACAGTCAGTAATAGAAGATATACATGCAGAATAGTATTTTGGTGATAATTTAACATATTTTATGTAGCATCTGTGTCAATAAATAAGTAAAGGTCCTGGGCAGCAAACCATCTAATGACATAGGTAACAGATAATGTAGTGAATAATTAGAGAAGAAAAAATAATAATACATAGAATACAGAAAACACAAACTAATCTCCATGAAAGAGTGAAGGATGTTAATGAATAAGTGTATGTGGAGAGAAGCCTCAGGAAATAATGCACAGATCAAGTTCATCGCTAGTACCAGAGCCAGTATCAGGTACAAGGTGTGTGTATTTGTAATAGATCTGCAATTGTAGGACTGCATACATATCTGGTGACCTCACAAGACCCAAACATAATGAAAGCTTTAAAACATGAGGAGAATTAGTCTAAGATGACTTTCCTGCTTAGTTATCAGAAGCATATTGCTGTCAAGTGGGAATGGAAATCCAACTAATAGTAGATACAAATCAGGCAGCAACTGAATGTGCCAAGAAACAAAAGAAAGAATATAAGGTGAAGGATCAGACAAGAAGGCAAGAAATGTTGAAAAAGTATAAATACAGTTGCAAGTAAGGAAAACTCTTGGAACAACCTCATGTTGATCAGGATCAAACACAGGAATGGTTAAGGAGAGGTGAATTTAAACCAAAAGATGAAAGGTTAATATTGGTGGCCCAAGATAGTGGACTATGTACACGTTGGATTGCAAAGTCCATTGAACAATTGGGAGAAACAGACAAAATGTATGCCTTGTAAAACAGAATTGGAAACAGTCACATATCTTGCTGCTAGTTGTGATATACTAATGGCAGAAGGACTGTATACTGAAAGGCATAATAATGTTGGAAGACTGTTGTTTTGGGGATTGTGCAAACATAATATTGAAGTAGTTGAAAAACACTGGAAACATGAGCCACAAAGCATTATAGAAAATGATGAAGTTTATATCACATGGGATCACCCATTACCAACAGTTCAAAATATAGATGCGAGAAAACCAGATATAATATTCCATGAAAAGAAGACAAAAGTAGCATTGATCATTGACTACAGTGTCTTACATGCAGAGAGACACAAAGTCATAAAATACTAGGATTTGCAGTCAGAAATGGGAGCAATGTGGAAGAAGGATACCTAGACAGCGCCAATAGTAGTAGGAGTAACAGGTCTTGTAAAAAGAATTTACATGTACTTAGATATGTAACTCCATATGAATTGCAGGAGACATTAATAGGCACATTGCGGGTGCTGTGAAGAGCACTCATGGCTAACATCAAAGATTGAAACAATACTAATTTCATGAACTTTAATCATACTTTTGACTTAAGAATGGGGTCCATTCCCTTCATAGTATTAGAAACCCAAATGACTGGGAGAAATTAAAAAGAGAAGTATGATTTTGGTCCAACTGATTTAACATATACTCTATACTACATCATTAAATGATAATCTTTCAAACCAACACCCTGAGTGAGACAAATCATGAAGATATCTGTCATACTTGGAACAAATTTTCATTTTGAGTTGGAGTACAATAGGACTGACAGGCCTAATAATGCATATATACTTCATAATTAATAATATCCCAGATTGCTTTTCATTTTCTCACGTTATAGGAGAAGTCTACATCACCTAATGCAACTACAGAAAGGTAGCATTTCAGGACCAGTTATATTTTGGCCTTCTTCAGATGCCTATATCTTCATCTGTGGTGTGTGAAGATGGCTTATCTTGTACATAGTGAAAGGACAACATGAACAAACCTTTAATGAAGAGATTTTAAAACCCCTTTGTGTTTTAGAGGATGAAACGTTTTGAGAGAGGACCCCTGGCTGATGCTCCCTTTAAGGGTTCAGGCTAATGACTCTGCAAGCAGGGCATGAGGCATAGCTCTCAGCCTCATAGTGCAAGAAATCTTGGCAAAGCCTAAAATAATGAAGGGGGGGGGGTTAAGGCTCAAAAAGAGGGAAAGATTTTAAATATTGCTCTTATAAAGTTATAAAGTTGCCAGAATAAAGGATTTGTGTTAGCATGCATTGTCTGAAGGATATAAAATCTGCAACTCAAAGGTATGTCATTATTTAGTCACTTCAATCCTCAGTGATTTACCAGAAAACCACAAGTCTTATGAGGAACAGACCAAAAATAGAGGCAAAAATCTGAACAGTCTGCAAAAACCAGGACAATTGAGAGGTATGGAATGAGGTAAATTAATTTTTATAACAGCCATTGAATTTCATTAGACTTTATGTAAGATTGTCAATGATATCAACTTAAAACACCCACAGCTAGACAATGCTAGTTAGAACTTAAAAATAAGGCAAAAAAACAGGCCAGGATAGACAAAAAAAATCACTACCTAACCCTACAAAATAAATATAGTAACAACCCACAGAAATTCTGGGCTGCAGTGAATAACATCCTCCAACCTGGAAAAACCTCCAAACATGGAAGGCACCAATCTTGACAGAGCATCCAGCTTTAACAACTATTTCACCTCCTCCATACTAAAAGTCATAAATGATACAACCCCCCACTAACCATTAAAGCCCAGTCAAATACCTCCCCCTTCTCACTCAAACCAATATCTACATCAACCATCCAAAAACTCATAGCTAAACTCAAACCAACCACCTTCGCTGTTGACAGCCTCCCAGCTGAATTTCTCAAGCTTGCATCTAGGGCCATTGCATACCCAATCTTAATACTACTAAATAGAGCCATCAATGAACACTACGTTTCATCCTTATGGAAAACCTCATACATCATCCCCCTTCACAAGGGCAGCCCCTCCACTGACCTATCCAACTAATGTCCCATCGCAATCCTTTCACCCCTATCAAAAATCCTAGAAAGATGTATTCATCACCAACTTCTCTCCCATTCACTCTCCAAAAACCTACTCTCTCAAACTCAAGTAGGCAATAGTACCACCACTGCCTTACTTAACGTCACCAATATCATAAATGCATATAGAAACCAAGGGAAACTTGTTTCTGCCACCTTCCTAGATCTATCAAAAGCATTTGATACAGTTTCCCACAATAAACTACTATCCTCCTTCTCCGGACTCAACCTTGATAATTCTACATTACAATGGTTCAGTATCTACCTAGGCAACCGCTTCCAATCTGCAAATGGCTCAACTCCCTAGCCCCCCTCTCTCCTAGTCAAATATGGCATACCTTAAGGTTCCATATTTGGCCTCCTTCTATTCAATGTCTTTACAAACCAACTCCACTTAGCAACCACAAAAGCTGATATTATCCAATACGTGGATGACACTAACCTTATCTGCTCTGCACCCAACATCCAACTGCTACAAACCCGAGCCCAAGAATCCTTCCTAGAAATAGAAAACTGGCTAAACAATTCCCAGCTAATACCGAACTCCAGAAAAACACAACTAATGCTATTCAACCCAACAAAGACTACTGACCACACCTTCTCCATTCTCTCAGCCAATAATACCCTCATAACTCCTGTTTCCGAGGCAAAACTACTATGACTTACAACTGACCACCAACTTAAATACAATAAACACATATCCCTGACCATCTCCAAAGTCAACAAAAAGCTAGGCTGCCTCTATTGCAGCAACATTTTTTTTAACCCCCAAATCCAGAGCTGCCATAGTCAGAACTCTTCTCCTATCAACCCTACTCTATGCATCCCCAGTACTAACAAATCTAAACAAAACCGACTTCAACAAACTTTCAACATGTTACAACAAAATAGCTAGGTTTGCAACCAATGCTAAATCACACTCTCACCACTGCCAATCACTGCATAAACTACACTGGTTAGAATTTTAAAACCTACTTCACTACCACCAACTCAACTTAACCCATCAAATACTGTATCACCCTGAGAAAACCCCTGCCCTAACAGGCCTACTAAACTTCCATAGTACCAATAGGGAACTACAATCCAGTAACAAAGTTCTAGTAGAAGTCATTCCAAGTAAAAATAGCTCAGGGGAATCTCTATTCCCTAATGAAGTTGCAGAAATATGGAACACCCTACCCCCACACCTCAGGCTACAAAACCACACTACCACATTCAAAAAGTCCTTAAATCACACTTTCATGAAAACCATCTATGTAACTGTAATGACCCTCCATGAAATCATCTCTTCCTGCCTATCACCCATAGTCAACCATGTAGAACACGTTTCCACTGTCTTATCCTCTACCTAAGCAGATTGTATAGTGCAGATATCTAGTATACTTTTATTTCTATGAAGTCGTTTGTATATATACTGTACTTATGCTCACCTATAAATGTTTTGAGATCAATTTTCTTCTAAACAACTTGTCAAACTTTTTTAAACTATTGTTAAATTTTTAAACTGTTGATAAATATAGTTAAACTTTGTTAAATTACTCTGTAACCTTGTGGAGCTTTTCTTCCCAGGATTCTGCTGAAAAAGGACACCTGGTGCCCAGTCAGACTATCCTGGTAAACAAATGTTAAATAAATAAATAAATAAATAAACAAATAAATAAATTATGAAGCAGAGTCCATCCCTAACCCTACTTAAACATAACTTTGACCAATGGATGTGAAATCAGAAATTCGCCTTGGGTCTGCTCCCATGTCTCTGATAGACAGAGTCAGACAGTAACTATGCCAAAACAAACATCCCCCATATAATCTTTAGAAACTTCCAAACTAATATATCCCAGCCTAATAAACACCCATGACACATAGGGCCATAACTGGGTTGTGTTGGGTGGTTAAGCTTATAAAAGACCTGGTGGTCCTTAGCCTAGTATATCTATGATGCATGTCTGCTAAATGTATAACACTGATGAAATGATTGTACAACAATTTTAGCTACCATTTATTTTGTGGAGTTGGAGACAACTTAAGGGAAATCTGTGAAATGATTGCAGTGCTCCTAATATCCACGGTAAATTATAGTGGGACTTGAGTCAAAACTTTAAAACAATGGGAGGTCCTTCCCTGTGTCAATGTGCATATGTACTTGTGTGTGTGTGTGTGTGTGTGTGTGTGTGTGTGTGTGTGGGTGTGTGTGTGTACAGACACACACACACACACACACACACACACACACACAATTGCAACCAAATGAAATTCCAATAATATCAATCACAGTTTGTCAGAGTCACTTGACTGTGATTCACACCTGACATTATAAAGACACCAAAAACATCTCTTTTGCAAGGACAAGTTTTCTGCAACCCACATTGTGGGGGCACAGTACCCACACACCTCTTCTACTTATACATGCCAGCTCTTAGATCACTCTCTATTGGGAAATGTGGAAAAGAGAAATTCTCAAGATAGCACAATCTTAAGATTTCTTGCACAGACCCCAGAACTGCACATTAGTTATTGATATTTAGAGTCTGATGCTATGCCTGGTACTTATACATAATATGTTGTTAGGTTTGTAGTGTTAAAGTTTAAGACAGCAGAACAGCAGAGTTATTATTGGCTTGTCTATCACCTCAGTCTTTCAACTTTCAACAATAAGTTATGAAACATAAAGAAAAGGGCTTCTATTTTAAAACTGTATAGTAGCAAGTAGCTGGCTACAACTTATATAAAGCAGAAAACACTGAAGAAAGTGTTTCAGTCCTAAAAGCAAATGTGTATCAGAATTAATTTCTGTACTGGTATTCAGAAATGTCAGATATCTCCTAGGGACTGATAACTTAGAATATTAAATTTCATTGCAGTTTATTGAAAAGTGCCACAGCTTTTATTCAATATTTTTGGTCTGGAAGAAGAAAACCAAAGCAAGTTCTGAATACTTATAATATGGTGCTATGATCTGCGATAAAGATTGATTTAATTGTCTACTTTTATTCATGCTGCAGAGTTCTAAAATAATTGTACCATTCCTGCACTATGTGCTGTAAATACAACTTGTTTGCATATGTGTGTGTGTGTGTGTGTGTGTGTGTGTGTGTGTGTGTGTGTGTGCATGTACCAGCGTACGTGTGTGTGTGTGTGTGTGTGTGTGTGTGTGTGGGTGTGTGTGTGTGTGTGTGTGTGTGTGTGTGTGTGTGTGTGTGTGTGTGTGCATGTGTACACATGTGCGTGTGTGTGTGCATGCGTACTTGCATGTGTGTGTGTGTGTGTGTATGCGTACATGCTTGCATGAGTGCATGTGTGTGTGCATGCGTGTGTGTGCATGCATGTGTGTGCATGTGTGCATGCATACATGCGTGTGTGTGTGCATGTGTATGTGTGCATGTGTGTGTGTGTGTTTGTGTGTATGTGTGTGTGTGTGTATGTGCATGCGCACGTGTGTGCTTGTGTGTGTGTGTGTGTGTGTGTGTGTGTGTGTGTGTGCATTTGTGTGTGCACGTGTGTGTGTGTGTGTGTGTGTGTGTGTGTGTGTGTGTGTGTGTGTGTGTGTGTGTGTGTGTGTGTGTGTGTGTGTGTGTGCATGTGTGTGTGTGCATGTGTGTGTGTGTGTGTGTGTGTGTGTGTGTGTGTGTGTGTGTGTGTGTGTGTGTGTGTGTGTGAGTGTGTGTCTCCATAAAGATATATCTATATATCAAATGTCTATTTGTATATCATACTTCTATTTGCCTATCTTTGATAGAATTTAATGTAATGCATCATGGTGGCTTTTTATCACTTAGAAAAGTAGAAAGTGGCCAAAACCATATAAGATTGGATATAAATAATGAGCATGGCCCAAAAATGTGTAAACGGTAATGTAAACAATGTTGTGACCCAAATATGTAGTGTGATTTTCATTTAAAATACTGTGTCATTACTTTAAGAATAGAGAGCATCATACCTCTGTTAGTAAGAACAGGATTGTTGAATGACCATTTAGAGGAAGTATTGAAAGAGTTATGAGAGAAGATCAGGAAAATAGTACTTGTCCCTCATAAAGGTAGCTTAATGCCCAGGTTAGTCGCTCTAGGAAACCAAACATAAGAACAATCTTAGAGAAGAGGCTGGAAAATTTTTTAACAAATGAAATCCAGAGAAAGTTTATATAAAAGACTTGTTTCCCAACATCCTACAACTGAAGTTACTAGCTGTGTATTTTAGTTGAAATCACAAATCTTTATTTTTATATAAAATAACCTGCCTTTCCTGCACTTCATTATAACAAAACTGCAGTATTTTTATAAAGACTGGTGGTGTCAGCTTCATTAATTTTTCCAGACTGGTGGATTGTAGTATTTATTATGTAGCATTAATTCTGGCACTCAGTCATTAATGTCAAGGTTCTGAGACATATTGCTGTCAATATGAGTGCACTTCCCCTGAAAGTGACTGCTTTGTTGTGTATTAGGAAATATTTTTAAGCACATTTCTGTGTAAATCTGGTTTACTATCAAAATGTTGAGATGCCTTATCTCAACCATTCACATCCCCGACCCAGAACAACAAAAAAGCATCATGCTGATTGCTTAGAATGTCAATTCTTTTGAAGGAAAGAACTGACATTCGACCACTCACCATCCAGAAAAAAACATCTGCTACAAATCGGAAAGTTTCCTACTGTTTTGCAGGGTGGTAAGCCCCACTGCACCCCCCCACATCCCCACCTTCTTATATATTCTAACTCCAACATTGCACTACAGTGAGGAAAAGGGTAATTTTCCCAATCCCCACTGTAGTATGATGTACTTCAAAACACCAACGTTCCAAACTGTGAATACAGTCTTCATATCGACATTTCAAAATCGACTGGAATTGTGTTCACAGTTTTGCCTCTCTGCCGCTCCATGTTCATCCTTCTCACTGTCGAGGTAAGTCACCTCGACATTTTGATAGTAAACCATGTAAATCCACATGCTGAGATGACCTCAGTATAGGAGCTGCAACAAACAATAGTGGCTGCATCTAAAGGGATGATCAGCATAACCAAGTCAATGGCTATGCCAAAAACACTGTCACCATTAAAACAGCTGATCCAAGTGGAGGACCTTCAGGCATATCTTGCCAGCTCTTATGGTATGCCAACCAGGAGGGATGGGCTTGGTCTGACTGGGCCAGAATCTTATCATCCCACTTAACCTGTGAACTATTTAGAGTCTTTATGGCTATGGAGGGGCCTGATTACCAGCAGTGTGGTAAAGTAAAAACAGACTTTTCTTGTCAAAAATAATGTTATCTCAGAGACACAAATTCAAAATATTCTTAGCTGGACATTTTTTCATAACAAAATGGTAAAATCACAGTTGTTTAACTTAAAGTGTACTACTAATTTATGGTTAGATTGAGAGGGGCAGTCTAACATAATAAGAAACAATATTATAGAAATTATAAAAATTAACAATTTTACAGGGTCTTTTCCTATTGTTTTATGAAAATTGGGTATGTCAGACTGACCCTAAAGACTCTGAAAGTTTTGTTGTGCTAGTAGAAAAATTGCTATGGAATGAAACCATGCATAAATCTGAGCAGCCATGACCTATGGTAAAACCCACATTAAATGTTGGTAACATATACAAAATAACAGCTGTAGAGATACTCAAGTTGAACTGTAGAAAAACAGGAAGTCATAGCTAGATCTTGTACTACTAATAGCAATATTGTTAAAACTGTGAAAACTACACTTATGAAAATCATGCTGCTAGTGATTTTATGCCTCAAGAATTTGACAAACTATCTTAGAGCATGGCTAAATAGTCAAAACTGCATTCTGTTACTGTGCAGTTCCCAATTTAATTAAGTGCAATTACCTAACTGATGACAGAGAACTCTGAGGACTGTTAAACTCAAGCCATATGCTAACACTATTACAAAGAACGCAGTAGAAGTAGTATGCTTTAACAGTGATAAGAAGCAATATACTGTTACACAGCTAGAAGTAGAGACTGAGACTGGAAAGGTAGCCCATTCATTTGCTGTTGCTCCCATTTTAACATCCGGCCTGATAATAGGGAATGATTTTATGCATTTTAAACAGTTATAGAGGCAGAGGGAAGAAAGTACTTCTTTTGATACAGCACCCTATCCCTGTGAGGAAAGGAGATTGCAAGTGAATAAGCCCTAAAGATGTGCCTCTGCATAAGCAAGAAAAAAGAAGGTGCAACCACTAAACAGAATAGAGTATATAAATAGAACAACACCTAAGGCATACCATTTGAAAGCCCTATAGCTACACAATTTAGCAAAAAATACATAGGCATGAACAACTTATACCAGGTAAAGAGATATGTCAGAACACGCCACTAATAGAATTAATAAAAGGAAGGAACTACTGCACTAAAATGTTAAAGCATGGAAGTGTAAATCAGTGAGTAGAAATGTCATTGCAGCCTGAAAATGTTCCAAAGTGGGAAGGTGAAGTGGCTACCAGAACTGAAGAAAAGGGAGTATTCTAATGAAATGAAGTTAGGAAGTATGGAAAATGTACTACTTGAGGTAAATTCTAAATTTTCTCTAAACAGCAAGCTTAGAAATAATGAAGTCTAAGCAACATGTTAGTATTAAGAGGGAAAAATCAACAATATAACTGATTTTACCAGGGCAATTAAAGACAGAGAAACAGTACCTGCTCATAGTTCTAATCCCACTTCTGTCAGTTTAGTAAAACAATCTAAAATACGTGAAGACTCTAGGCAAGTAAAAATTGAAGATAAATCCTTTGTAGAAGAAAAGCAACTTAGAAGTGAGAAGAGGTAAAACAACAGGAGGCAGTAGTGTTTAGTCACCCAGAAAAAGAGAGTGAGCCACATGGAGAATACAAGGAAAAGAAGAGAAGGTGTTGTATACTAATGGACAGAATGACCTTGAACAGATCCATAATGACCTCCTTGTTGAGCCAAACTACAGAAACTCTCTAAGCAAAAAAGTTTTATGCAGGAGAATAATATAGAATGAACATGGAACATGAAAATGATATAAGGCACAAATGGTAAGTAACACTAAAAGAATCCTTGAATGGGGGTGTGACCAGGATTTCTCTTGCCCTGCTATTCTGTTTTTATTTCTGACAGGAAATTATACTTCTAAGTTATCCTATTCGTTTTTTTAACCAAATGCTACTACTTTGACTTATGCTGAAGGATGATATCAAAATATTATTTTCATATACCAATAGTTTTGTGTCAAAATTTGGGTCTATATCCACTGGTTACTTACTGTGGGTAAAACTTCGATGAAACAATTGCTCGACTAATTCAGGTTTCGATGAAAACAGGTTGATGTAGAGGTGTTTGATGGTCTGAGATTTTGATAATATGATATTGACCCCAAACGTTTACATAGATAATTTCCTCACTTATAATTCTGAATGAGTAACACAAAAATAAGCTGTCAGGATTCATCTTTGAAAAAAGAACTTCAGTCTGTTCTTACCAACGTACAAGAACTTTCCTTGAAATTGGACAAAATAGACAACAAATTAGATAATTTTAAAGACAAATGGAACAAATACAAAAGTCTTTATATCAGTAGAAAATACAAATATCAGGGATAGCGTATGCCTTAAATGACATAGAAAAGAAATTATCTGAAGTTGAAAACAACAATGAATTCTTACTGAAACAAATGACTCTACTCCTGAGTAAAATAGATTATCTAGAAAATAGGTCTCAGAGAAATAACACCCGTATCTTTGGTTTGCCTGAAAAGACTGAAGGGGGAAGTATGACAAACTTTTTAATATCATGGCTTCCTAAAATTCTTGATTTACCTGAAGTAATGTCATATGGCATTGAGACAGCACACAGATCATTGGTTGTTTCCTCCTCTAAAAACAACCTACCACCAAGATCTACTGTTGTGAGATTTTTTTCATCACAGGACAAAGAATTAATCTTAAAAACAGCCTGGACAAAATCTCCTATCAAGCTAGAGGATAAAAAAATAAAATTTGAGAATGACTATTCTTCTCCTGTGATGTCCAAGAGGAAGTGCTTTTTGCCTTTAATAAAAGAACGTAAGAAAAGACAGATCAAAGTCCATTTGCTTGTTCCAGACAAATGTAAAATATCTCTTCTTTCTTGATGAAACCAAAACCTTTGAAGAGATAGGCAATGCTATGACATTCTTGACATCAAAAATATAATAGATTTAATAGAAAATATGGATTGGAGTAACAACTTTTAAAAGACAAGCTGAAAGAAATGGCTGGAAAATTAATGAAAGAAGAAAAGAAGCTAAAAGGAAAGTGACTATTTAAACTCCTATATTAGTTAATTTAGTATACAGTTATATTTGCATAACAATAACTTCATATGTTTTTCTTTTAACATACTTATAATCAAAAAGGAAACTTGGACTCTTTACCAAAGTAATTATTTTTCATTCTATTTTTCTTCTTTCTCTAGTTTGATATTTAAAATTAATAATTAACATATCACCATATAAATCTAGTATACATAATCAAAATGGATTGGGAAATAATTAATAATTCTCCTAATATTATAATATCTTTAATATTTGTTTTACATTGGTGTTGGTTATGCATACAGTTTTCCTGTATCTATATTCCTCTAAAATTCTTATTTTAATTCATTTAGATAATGCTTTATAGAAATATTACCTTTTTAAATTTGTTTACTTTCTTTAGTTTAATATATAAAATTGCATATTACAGATTTTTTTTCAGAAGTGCTTTTCCATTAATTAATGTTGCTGCTTAGTTACACTGTTACATATTTATTACCAATATAATGGACATTTTTAAAAAGATGTGGACTTTCTAATAATGCTTTTTTGTTTATATTTATGTCTCTGGTTTCATTGTATGATACTTGTATTGTGGGTGCCTGTGGTTAAATTGTTTTCTCCTTGATAATTTATGATATCAGATGGTGATTGGGTGGTGGGGGTTATCTATAATGTTTGTTCTTGAAGATATTTCTAAGTAATTTTTATTATTTTCCAATTTAATGATTTTGTGTGGTTTAGCTGTAGTTGTTTCATTGTGTTTCAATGTTTGCAAAGGAAGTAGTTTAAATACGGTTCTAAAATTATTTTTATTCCAGATTATTTTTTTGTAAGAAACTCATTTGATACAAGAAGATATAAGCGGACTTAATACTAAATACCACACTATATTAAGCAGTTTTCAGTATAGTGAGAAAAAAGAAGGGTAATAATTTTATGGGGAAACTCTTTACCTACATACAATATATTAAATACATATAGTGATTACAACAAAGGCATGTTTTGTTCAGTTACAATGAAAATTAAAAGGAAACTATATACCCTTATTAATGTGCACTGGATACCTGGTATGTGTGTTAAAGCAGTTAAATACCAATTAAAACATATTATACAACATCATTTTGGCAGGAGATTTTAACTGTATATTAAAAGATGAAGATTCTAATACTACTAGAAAATGAAGAATACCAGCTTCAGCAAAGTCATTAATACATTTCATAGATCTAATTCAGATTAAAGATATTAATGAATTTTCAGACTCAGAATCACTTTTTTGTACTTTTCTGTTTTTGCATAGATATGAAACTTAACCACTAGATTAGGCAAAGTAAAAGTAGTCTCATGCCCACTTTATGATCACAATGCTATAACATTTGAACTTATATTTAACACTAATAATAATAATATTTCCATTAAAAGGATACCAGCTTATATAACTAATTTAATTTAAATGATTTTAAAGATTTTTTTAATAAAGAGATTCAAACCTTTATTGAAATTAACTATATGGAGGATATATCTGAGATTTACAAATGGGATGCCCTAAAAACATATTTAAATGGTAAAATTATGAATTGGTATGCCCTAAAGAAAATGAAATGGGATAAGTATTTGATAGATTTACATGAAAAATAGATAAGCTAAAACTGGATAGCCAAAAAGGGCAAGACAACCTGACAAAATAAATTAATGAATTACAAACTAAATACTTAGAAATTCTAAATAATAAAACTATGGCAAAATTTGGAAAAAATGAACTTAACTAACTACTCTATAAATCCAAAATCCATGCATAAATTAACATGTAGGACAAAAATGCTTATTACATCTAGTCACATTAAAGAATTGTATTCTTCTGACAGTAAGAAAAAGGTTACTGAAACAGAAGATATTTTAAGAGTATTTATAACCCACTTCAATAAAATTAATAAATATAATCCAACAAAGGATTCACAGAAAATAATTAAAACGTTTATTAGAAAATATACTAAAAACAAGTTGACTAAAGATAAAAAGAAAATTAATTGATAGTCCTATATCAATGTCCAAACTTAAAAATCAAATTAAGAAACTAAAACTTAACAAAGCACCTGTTAGTGATGGCATAATGCCAGAACTTTATAAACTCATGCCTAAAGATGTGTTAAATATCTGTCTTAAAGTTTTTTAACAGTTAAAGATTTAACAAAAGGATCATGGAAGTACACACTTATTTCTCTAATTGTAAAGGTTGATAAAGATCCAGAAGGGTGTTCCTCTTATAGACAAATTTCACTTGTAAACATTGATTATAAATTATTTATGGCTATACATGCTACCATGCTACTAGAATTCAGCAATTTCTTCCATAGCTGATTAATAATTATCAAACTGGATTCATAATAAGTAGGAATACTTATAACATTAAAAGTATACTAACCATAACTGATTATGCAAAAAGCACCAAACATAACTAAATATTAATAAGTCTAGAGATTAATAGTGCTTTTGATTCAGTTAATTAGAAATACCTTTTCTTGGTTTTAGAGGAATATCATTTTTCAAACTGTTTCTCACAACTTATAAATCTACTTTATGAAAACTTCGTAGCTTATATAAAAATAGGTTTGTATATTTTGGAGTCAATTTTTATTTCTAAGGGAACTAAGAAGGGTTGCCCATTGTTGCCATTACTCTTTACTTTCATTATGGAACCATTTACAAACTAAATAATATCGAGATTATTTATCAAAGATATACAAATAAATAAATGAAATTCTAAAATATTATTGTTTGCTGATTATATTCTTTTGACTTTAAATGATAATAGCAATTCTCTTAAGGTTGTTTTTAATGCAATGGAATTTTTTCAGAAAAAAAATCTGGACTTACTTTTAATGAAAATAAAACAAAAAATTTACCTATAAATTTCAGTACTTATGATATGGAAGAAATGCTTTCTAAGTATATTGTGGTAGACAAAAAAAATATTATTTAGGGATAACTTTAACAGAAAACATTAAGAAAATAATAAATGTAAAATATAATACTAGTTTAGCCATTATAAATAAACTTATTAATAAATGGAACAAGTTTTTTTCCCCATGGAAGAGAGACATTCTTTAATAAAAATTATTATTTTACCAAAAAGTTTATATATAATACAATCTCTAGCTCTCCCTCTTCACAAAAATATAAAAGAGTTTAATTCTTTAATTCTTAAATTCCTTTGGTATTCTAGCAAATCTAGATTAGCTGTAAATCATTTCATAAAAGAATAGTCTTTTGGTGGCATATTTTTGCCAGATTTATAATTATATTCTTTATCATCAATTATAAAAACAATCTCTGTTTGATCAAATAATAATTATAATGCCAAATGGAAAGAGATACAACAAAGTATCTGGTTAGAATCCAACCATGTGGTATATTTGCACCAAAATATAAAAGTAAACAGTAATCTCCTTCGGCTAATAAAGGATTATATCCTAGATAATCAAAACCTATTAATTCATGCTTCTTATATTTACTTCATAATACTACCTTCAGAAATTTTATTTACAAAAATCCAGGATATAAAGCTTGCTTTTTCTACTGTTTCCTGTAGCAGCACATGTACTTTTAATTTATCTACAATGAATGTATTTAAAAAGATTGAACTCTGCTGTATTGGTTTCAGCTGATGGATAGAGAAAAATTACAAACTGTAAAATATATAACAACAAAATGTAATTTAAGTAAGGAAATGTGGTTAGATATTCAAAATTGTAGATATCCAATAGAAAATAAAATTAACTTAATGTATTCATCAGTAAAAAATATTCTTCCTAAGTTTATTGAGCTTTTCATCATGTTGATACATCAGGAAATATTAGACAAAGGACTTCTATCCAGAAGTAATTAAAACACTGCGCCATATTACAATTAAAGTTGTTGGAATCATTTTAAATCTATAAACAGTTATTATCCAAGTGAAAAAGATAAAAAATATATGTTATTATATTATCTTCAAAACAAACTACTTCCTTGTTACCTGGCAATTCAGCATCAAGCTTTTATTACTCCACATAGAATCAAATTAATTCATAAAAAGTAGGATGTTAGAGATGTAAGATGAATATTAAAGCAGATTGGCAACACATGTTTTTTAATTGTAAAGTTGTTAAACCATTCTTGGATAATAGTAATGTTTTTATAGGCTTTAAATTTAATGATACATTTATTTTAACCAAATAATTACTTTTATTCAACACCCCAATATGTGCTTGTGTAAAGAAAATAAACTACACACTTCTGTGGAGTAGCCTAACAATCATAAGGAAAGTAAACACCAAGAACTGGAAAAATGAATTAACTCCAACTTTGAAGGAATTTATATGTATTGCAATTGATGTTTATCATTTAGAACCTCTAATAATCAAGATGAGAAATATATAGCTATAGATATATACATATATATATATATATATATATATATATATATATATATATATATATATATATATATATATATATATATATATATATATATATATATATATATATATATATATACACATATATATATATTATTTTTATATTTATATTATTAATTTTATGTTATTTTTATAATTACATATTATTATAATAACTAGAGTTACTACTTCCTGAAACACCTGGATAAAACTTAAACAACTGCTAAATAAACAGTCACTAATATGTCAGTAACAGAGTCATTTTCATGAATATTTAGAGTTTTTAATATATAATAGATACCTCTGTAAATAGTTGGTTTTGTTGTGTTTCAATATTCTTTTATCATCTGTTTACTTGTTTAACTATTTAATGTATGTGTATATGTATATATATATATATATATATATATATATATATATATATATATTAAATGTTATGTTTTGTTATCTACTTGTTAAATCTTAATAAAATATCTGAAAAAAAGACTCCTGGAATGAATTATAATTTCAAGAAGAGTTAGACCCTAAGATCTCATTGCTTGCATTTGGAGGGGATGGGGCAATCCATTCCACCTCACAACAGACTGGCCTTAAGGAGACCCCAGAGACAGATGGCCTTCATATGACTTCATTACATTTTGTAAAGGCATACTGGGAAGATGACATTTTGAGCAGTGCAAGAGAAACTCAACTATAACTAGTGTGATAGGTAAAGAAGTTGCTCAATATATTCTTGCTTTATACTCTTACATTGAGTAACAAAATTATGTGTTATGAAGAGCAAGTAAGGACAAGAAAAGTTATTATGCCAACTATTAGTGCTCAGTCCTTTTAGAAACCTCATTTTGAGATTAGCACAGAGACATATACTACTGTGATGCATAGGATTGGACAAGTCTAAAACACAGAAGCAGATGTTTTTGTCAGTGCTTCACTATCTTAATGGAACACCTTCTATTTGTTTTTGACATGTGCAGTACAAGTTTCATTCTTACAAGGTTTGACATAATACACCTTTGTTGTTATGATTTTGTGATCTTTTCATCTTGGTAATTTGCATTTCTATTATTTGAGCATTTGATCTACTGAAGAAGATCCATGTGTGTGTGTGTGTGTGTGTGTGTGTGTGTGTGTGTGTGTGTGTGTGTGTGTGTGTGTATATATATATATATATATATATATATATATATATATATATATATATATATATATACATACATATAGATAGATACACACATGCACACACATATGTGTGTGTGTGTGTGTGTGTGTGTGTGTGTGTGTGTGTGTGTGTGTGCACACGTGTGCACATGTGAGCATGTGTGAGTGTTCTGTTTGTCATAACATTTGTGTTTTTTTGCAAATCTTTGTTCATAGGTTCATAGGTAGGTAATAGGCTATCGGCTCAAGGGCCTCTGTAAGCCTAGCCAACAAGGTTCCCTGGCTTTCACCACCCAAGAAGGTTATTATCCTGTGCTCCTGTCAAGCAGTGCCAGAGAAGTGATCCCTGGGGTGAATTTCCTATTTTCCATCCACTCATCAAGATTTTTCTTGAAGAGTGCTAGTGAAAAACTCTGCTTGATATAGATAGGTAGCTTTTTCCAGAGTATGGGAAGTTTCTGGGACAGGAATCTATCCCTCCAGCATGTTCTGTTTATTGTGGTGACAAGGTTTAGGTCTCTAGAGCATGTAGCACGGAGGGATTGGGATTTCTTTAGGTGTAGCATGTCCAACTGTTCTGGGTTTGACATAGCTTTGTATGTTAGGCAGAGATCACCTTGGAGTAGGTGATATGCTATGGAGTAAAGCTGGAGTTTTTTGAGACGGTTAGTGTAGGGCATCTGTTTGAGTCCCATAATCCTCTTTGTGAGGTATTTCTGTGGCCTCTCCAGCTATTGCAGATGTCTTGTGAGGTACATTCCAAAAGAGGTGTTGTACTCAATAATGGGTCTAATGAGAGCCGAGTAGATGTGAACAATTACCTCTTTTTCCTGGATGAGAACCCTTTCATGATGAGATGTGCCACGTAGAAGGATTTCCTGACTACTGTGGTGATGTGATTATCAAAGGTTAGATTACTGTCCACCTGAGTCCCAAGGTCTCTTATCACACCTTCAATGTTAAGTGGAATGCCGTCTATGTGGTAGTTCATGGGTACAGAGTTTTTAGCAAAGGGTATGACAGTACACTTTTTGGCATTGAGCTTGAGGCCATGGCTCTGACATCAGGCATCAGTCTCAGTGAGGCCCTTCTGTAGGATGTCCACGTCATTTGGGGACTTGACTATGCCACCTAATTTGCAGCCATTTGTGAACTTTGCCAGCCAGTGGCCCTCTGTGTTAGCTTGTACTTCAGAGAAGTAGATCCCAAAGAGGAGAGGACCCAAGACTGAACCCTGTGGTACTCCACTTGTCACAGGTTTGAAGTCAGATTTGGAGTCTGCAACTTTTACAGTGTGGGTTCTGTCAGTGAGGAGCCAGTTGGCAACCCATCTTGTGATGTATGGATTTATACCCAGTTTAGTGAGTTTATCTATTATTCCAGAATGGGGGATGGTGTTCAAAGCCTTGGCAAGGTCAAGATAGGCTGTGTGAACTGCCTTACCCTCATCTACAGCTTTCGTTACTGTTTTAAAGAAGTCGAGCAGGTTCAGGGGACATGATCTTCCCTTCACAAACCTGAACTGGGTGTGGTCCAGAGTTTGGAGGTTACTAATGTCTTTGTTTATGAGTTCCATGATGATACATTCCATGGGCTTGCAAACCAGGCTCGTCAGGCTAATAGGGTGATAGTTCCCGGGGACCATAGTGGCTCCCCCCTTGTGGAGTGGTATAACTGTTGCTGTGCACCATTCAGTGGGTACAAAGCCTGCCATGAGGCAATGATTGAACATGGTGATAGGTGGGGGGCCAGTTCATTCTGAAGTTCATGCAGAACACTGCCTGGGATGTTGTTCGGTCCCATGGATGCTGTGTTCTTGGCTTAGGAGAGTGCAGTTTTTACCTGCTCAGTTGTGATTCAGGGGCACTGCATTCTTCCAGTATGGATATGAGCCCTTTAGGGGATGGGTAAAGTTAGCACTGAACTTATCAGCCAGGATGTTGGTGATATCAGTTGGTTCATAATTTTCATGCCATTGTGCTATAACTCAGAGCAGATCTGGGTGTTGCCATTGAGATTCTTGACATAACTATAGAATGCTTTGTGGTTGTCCTTAGAGTCAGTGGAAATCTTGTTTTCATAGCTGGTTTTGGAGGATTTTATGAGGGATCTCAGCTTCTTACTGAGGCTGACCAGGGAGCTCCTCCACTCATGGGATTCTACTCTCTTTTGCAACAGTTTCTTCATTCTGTTGTACAGTTTGTTTATAGCAGGGGACCACCAGATTGGCTTCCTTTTTTTTTGGAGGATAGCGTCTTGGCTCTGTTAGGGATAGCATGATCCATGCACTCATGTAAGTGCTTATAGAGTGCATTCGTATATGATTCAGCAGTCATAACTATATTGTCCGTCTGCATGGGTGACGTGAAGTTGGCCACTTCTGTCTTAAGAAGCATGAAGTTGGCTATGGAAATTTTTTTACAGTGGCTTCTTTAATAGGGGGTGGGGCGGGATGTGGATATCTATGGTGATTAGCTTATGGTCAGATCTGACCAATAAGGAGCTGACTTCAGGTGTGGAACACCAGTCACGCATCTTGATAATGACCAGGTCTAAGATATTATTGCCCCTGGTGTGGGTGTGGATAAGTTGATCCAGGGCATTGCAGTTTATGAATTCTAGAAAGCGTTGAGCGAAGGAGTTGGTACATGAGTAGTTTTCCCAGTTAATAGTGGGGTAGTTGAAATTGCCCATTATTAGGGTGTTTTGTTGAACCCTAATATTTTCTATTATATCAAGAAAAGAGGAGTGGGAATCCTGGGGCATGGTGGGGGATCTGTAGCAAGGTACAATATGGATTGCAGTTTTGCCCAAAGTTAGTTGCACTTGGATAATTTCGGATGCATTATGTTGGGCAACTAACCTGGAGGTGTGGTTATCCTTAATGAATATGGACACAACTCCACCCTTGGTGTTCCAGTCCTGGTTAGAGGGCCAAAAGTTATGGTATGAGTTACATCCTGGTAATGCAGGGGTGCTCTTTGGAGCCTTGAACCATGTTTCAGTCACTGCACAGATATCAATGTTCTGTATTTTAAGGAGTGCCTCAAGTGAGTGCATTGGATTGCAATCACTAAGTTATTTATTTATTTATTTATGCTTCATTAACTCACTGGGCCAATGACCCCTTTTCAGGGGGCATCCAAGATTGCATTCATTTTAACTGTAGGAAATTTTGCTAATCTGCCTGGCAACTACTCTACTCTTGGTAGTAGGGGAAGAATTTGTGTGTGACACAAGAGACTTCCTGTTCCTGTTCCAGGCACGGAGGTGGTCTGGAGAAACAGGGCAAAAATTTGCTGATTTAACTTGTGCTGAAAGTAGATTTGAAAGTGGCAGACAATGTAGTCAAAGTAGTAGAATTGCTACCAGAAGTTTTTTTCTGATGATATGGGTGCAGAAAAGACAGCGACATTGTAGAAAAAGGAAATTGTGAAAAAAAAGGAGATTGTAGCTGAAACAGAGATAGATTCAGAGGAAAACTTTCAGAGGAGATTGTTTGAAGGAGAGACAGTTACCTTGGAAAAATGCATAATTACAATGGCCCAGTCAGGAGGGTTTGTGGAATAATTATTTGGAAGAAATGGTAAACCAAAGTGAGCCAGAAAGTGAAGCAGCAATTTCATGGAGCAACATCATGAAAAAAAATAGAAGAAGAAAAAGGAGAAGACGAGACTGTGTCAGAAACAGTCCCAGAGACAAAACCTTATGCACAAACTGCTGGAGAAGGAATAAAGAAGAAAGAAGAAATAAAAGAAGCAAAAAAGAAGTATACAGTATGTGTGAGCAGTAAAAAAGAAGACATTTTGGAGATGTATGAGGTTTGGGACTGTGTCATAGCACCTCTGGGTGTCAAAACAAATATGGTAAAAACATTTATTTTAATTAATAAAGAGACTTTTTCTGACTTGATATTTGAGACTGGCAGGCCATGGAAATTTTTTTGAGTGCATATGAACAAAATAAAAATATTTATCCATGGTCAGAATATGCATACCTCTCAACTGGAGAGATTTTCACAGAATGTCCAGATTTTTGCCTCATACGTTTGGTCCATTTTTCATAAAATTGTGTTTTTTCTGGCACATTAGTGGCAAATCATTAAAGATTGAAGTTTGAAAATAATGACAGTCATTTGAGTTTCAGGCTTCATACCCTTTAGAAAATTCATGCTAATACAAAACTTGTTTTCTGTCAACTTTCTAAGTTTGTGAGAGCAATATTTAAAAATTGACCCTATTTTTTGGCCTTTGTCACACTTTTATTAATGGCTTTGTCCAGATTTCTTGCTCTAAGAAGTTGAGAGGTATGAGAATATGTGGTGCAAGTTTTTTACAGACAAACCAAAAAAAAAAAAAAATAATGATCCAGTTTAGAACTGAAGTTGAAGCAAAAGAACTGAAAGAACATTATTTAACTATATGTAAAGAAGTAATGGACACTACAAAAATATATGATGAAAGAGGACTATGGACTGGGGGATGGGGATGTGGAGTAATATTGAAAATGTAAAATGATAATTTTATACATGTACCTAGTATTATGAATGTTAATGGTAATAGGGGTTTTGTGAAATACAGGGGTCAGCCAATGACTTGTTATTTTTGTGGGACAAATGATCATTTAATCAATAAATATGATAATTAAGATATTATTTATGTGGTAAAACAGGGTATAATGCAAAAAAAATGTAATTTAAAGTGCAAAAAATACTGGTCATTCATGGCTAGAATGTGAACTGAATGTGCAAGAATATGAAAATGGAAATGAAGTTATACAGGAGAAAGAGATAGAGTGTGTTATACAAGAATGTACAAAAAGGTGTAGCTGATAAAGAGGTTATACACTAAGTTAAAGAAAGTAGCAAGGAAAAAGAAACAGAGGAGACAAGTGATGAAGAAGCTGACTGATACACAGTAGGAAATAAAAAGAATTAGATAGGGAAAAGAGTTAAAAAAGGAAAAGAAATTTCAAAAAAATATAATGCTTAGAGAAAATAACAAAGGAAAGGGATAAACATTTTATTAAACTAACTGTTCTCAAAAGCTGAAAATATTAGCTTTAAATATTAACCGGATGAAAAAGCTTAAGAGGAGAATAGGTGTATTACAGTGGTGTACTGCCATAGATGCACATATTGTTTTAGAAGATATCAGATTATTAACAGAAGAAGAATGAACACAAAATGAAAAACCTTGGAATGGTGTGGTAGTTTGAAACATGAGGAAAGAAACTATATATATGTATATTATGTCAAGAAAGCATTAAAATATTAGATGTAACCATGGTGGAACTCAGACAAATTATGGCAATAGACTTCAGATGGAAAAATATGTGTGTAGAATTATAGCTTTATATGAATACATAACAAAAAAAGAGAAAGAAATGATGTTTAAAAATATTCTTGAATATGGTTGTGTAAATAAGGACATTATAGTGGTGGGTGATTTTAAATGTAATTTAAGGAAAACTAAAAGTGCAATTCTAATGTTAAAATGGTTAAAGAAATTATGAGAAGTGGAAAGTTAAGTGCATGGGAGAATAACCACTGGACCTACAAAAGGAATGAAATTAGGACAGAAATTCATTATTTTTTAATATCTGATAGTTTAAAAGTTAAAAAAAGGAATTAAGTATGCTGGATTTTCAGATCATGTAGCTATATGGATTAAAGTACAGGAAAATTAAGAATATATAATAATAGGAAAAGGAATAAACAGAATTCATGAAAAGGAGTTAGATTTAGAAGGAAAAAAGAACTTATGGAACTATAGAAAAATTATATGACTATGAGAGAGTTTTATGAGAATTGGACTGTTTGGTGACCTAATTTTAAAGAGAAATATAATAAAGTGTTTTTAGAATGTATACATAAGAAAAGGAGAAATGAAACACAAGAGACATAAGATATTAAGTCAAGAAACATTCAGAGACTTGTTAGAGAAGAAATAACCCTTGTATGAAAAAGAAAGAGAAATATATAAAATGAACCAAATTAAAATTAACAACTTGCTTTATAAACAAAATATTGTTTACAAGGAAAGAAAGAAGAGGTAGCACCATATTTCATTAAATAATAAAAGAAGGAAAGTAGTAAGAAAATTGAAAATAAGGAAGGTAAGGAAATAAGACAGCAGGAATGACTATACAAAATAATTAAAGAATATGTAATGGAGTTGTTTGTTAAAAGTGAAGAAAACATAGAACAAATTTATAAATGTGAAAAAATAAATAAAGATAATGAGTATTTAGAATAAAAAATAACTATGAAAGAACTGAATGAAATTCAAAAAGATATTAACATGAATTCTGCAACAGGACCGGATGGAATTGAATATGGTATGTATAAAGAAATGAAGGAGTGGTAAAAACATTTTTTATAGAAGTTATGAATGAATGGTTAGAAATTGGAATTAAACAGAAAGAGATATGTACAGGAGTTACAAAATTTATATTTAAAAAAGGAAATAAAGAGGAGATAAAAAACTAGAGACCTATAACATTGAATAATATGGATTATAATTTATTATGAGAATAATAACTAAAAGATTACATAAAAATGAATAGAATATATGACCAAAATGTATTCAGAAGAAAAGGAAAAGGAAGTCAAGAGTTATTATGGATAATAAGAGAAATACTTGATGATATCATAAATAAAAACGTAGAAGCAAAGGTTATAATAGGGAATATAAGTAAAGCCTGTGATAATATTCAATATAAATCATTATGGGGAATTTTGCAGACATATAATGTAAGCAAAAAATATTACAAGTAAAAAAAACTTTATGAAAAGAACTATGTGAAAGTAAATGTAAATGGCTGGATTTGGGAAGAAATAAAAATAGAACGTGGAATAAAGCAGGGCAGCCCAGCTGGTAGTGTATTTTTTCTCATTATTTATGAATGTAATAGTGAAAGAAATTAATAAAATACCAAGTAGTAGTGGATACAAAATGATGAAGGAAGTACAATTGTCAATAATGTATAATTATGCAGATGATATTGTATTAATTCTTAAAAATAAGTAGGGATGGAAGAAGTAAATGAAAAATTAAGTATAAATTAAAAGAAACTGCTTTAAGTATAACTCAATAATGGATTTGGTTTTGAAGGCATGATAGGAGGTATTGAGTTCAATTAAAAATATATAGATATGTTAGGAATATTAACTGAAAGGAATGAATATAGATAACAACAGTGGGATAATGTACTTAAAGAATTAAAGGAGATGACTATTTTTGAAATCCTATAGATTTTCATATTGAAAAAAAGAACACTTTTTTGTTGCTAACATCTATATGATTCCTATTAAGCATGAAAAGGAATTAGTGATGATTATAATTTCTTTTATATGGAGCTCTAGACTGAATCCAGTCAAGAGAGGGATTCTATATATGAAAGAAGAGCAAGAAGGCTTGGGTTTTACTATGTTATAAATACAAAGAATTGTAGGAAGGCATGGAAGTAAAAAAAAGAAGTAAAAGCATTTTGAATGAAGAAATGAAAGAGTATCAAAACAAAATTGTGTTATGGAAAATAAAAAAGAATATATGTGAGAAAAATAGAAAGGAATGGTACTTAAATATTTAAAAAGTATTTTATTGCATTGATCCATGGAAATATTTAGAAATAGATAAGAAAAAGGCCATAATAAGATATAATACTATAAAAACATTAAATAATGTAATGCTTTTTTATGGAACTTGTCTATTAGAAAATTGCCAGGTAAGGCAAATATGCCATACAAGAAAAAGCAAGATGTAATATGTAATAAGTGTGGAGAGTTTGAGGGGCACACAAAAGTAATTTTCTTGGGTGGGGAAAGCCAGGGAACCTTTCTGGCTAGGCTTATATAGGCCCCAGGGCTAATAGCCTAGTACCTATTTATGAACATTTGAGTTTCAGACTTCATACTCAGAAAATGTACAATAATGCAGCACCTGTTATTCTAACAATGTTCTAAGCATATAAGAGCAAATTTTAAAATCTGTACCTGCTTTTGGGTCCTTGTCCCCCATTATTTTTATTTTTATTTTTTGGCTTTTGTGTTGATTCTTGAACTGAGACTTTGATAACTTAAAAGCAACTTCAGTGTAAACAGTTCAAATGCTAAACACCATGCCAAAAAATGTTATTGTGAAGTATGGCAAAAATTGAGATCGGTCAATGCCTTACTTCCTATTTGCCATTAGAGGAGTGGCACATGCCTCAACTTGTTCAGATCTTTTGAACTGTTACATGGTAGTTATGTTTAGGAACTTTTTTACTCCTTTGGAATTATTATCATCATTATTATTATTATATGGCAGACACTTTTGGGAAATATTTGATATTGTCAGATAAGCTTGGGAAGAAGAAAAAACATTTTTTTTAATTGTCTTAAAACACTATACTGGTTTGCAAGGAAGCCTGAAAGTAGTGATGCCAATAAAATGGAAATGCCTATAAAGAGCTCACACTACTCAGCAAATGGTGTATAATAGAAATTCAAGGACTAGGAAGTTTAAAGCTTGAGACCAGGTGCTGGTTGTGGTTAATTCACAGATAACAAGTTTGGGGTAAATGGCAATGTTCCATTGAAATAACCGAGGTAATAAAAGAAAAACTACAAAATTAGACAGACAGATAACAGAAGACCAGAACAAACATAACAAATGATTTGAAACCATGGAAGGAAGGACAAACTTCCATAGTTGTTGCGTCTTTCAGCTTTTAGGGGTCGCCACAGCAGAACTCCAGTCCGCTAATGATTGGCAGTAAATTTTTTCATGCCGAGTTGCCAGCTCTGACGTACAACCTTCAACGAAGGTATGCCCATTCACGCATGTCTCCACACAGAAGATGCTGTAGCTGAGAATTGAACAGGACAACGTCTTACTGTGAGGTGATGATAAACTTCCATAGTAATACTACTGATTTCAAACACCAACAAAACAAAACAAACCACCATGAACAGGAAGGCTAGTGATGCAAAAGAAACATATTTATTACAAAACAATAAAACAGTATCAAAAAGTTTAACAGTAGAGATTAGTGAAGTTAGTAAAGAAAGAAAGAAAGCTGACTGTTATGCCTACAGATCAGATAGATGGTGCACTGTCCAAATTATAAAACAAAAAATGAAATAATTTATATTAAAGAAAAATGGTGTGCTTTGAAAACTGACTGGATTTAAGGTTAATTTAAATCCTTATAGAATATCAAAATCACAAAGGTAGGCAATTAATAAAGAAATAAAAAAAGATAGTTAAGATGGAGTCTAAAAGTAAATGCAACAGTCCCATAGTATTAGTTCCAACACCTGATGTAATCATCCTGTTTTGTAATGACTTCAGGAGGCTAAACAGCATCTCAAAATTTGATAGTTACCACATGCTCAGGCTAGATAAATTAACTGTGAGACTCTAAAAGGCAAAATTATTGTCTATGCTACATTTGTCAAAGGGGTATTGGCAAATTCCTTTGACAAATGAAGTCAGACAGAAAACAACCTTTTCCACTCTGTATGGCTTATTTTAGTATACTGTTCCCTTTTAGTTTGCACAGTGTGCCTGCAATATTTAGAAACTCATAGTTTGCATTTTAACAAACCACAGTCAGTATGCTGATGCTTGGAGAATGTTAGTAATCACCCTGAAGACTGTGAATCTCATTTGGTTAAAATGCAAGCTGTTTTGGATGCAGTTAGAGAAGCTAAGCTAATTGTTAATGCCTCTAAAATCACATGGGGTGTAACAAACTATAAGTTAGTCTGAGTATGTGGTAGGCAGAATACTGGTCACACCCCAAAAGGAAAGGCTGGAGGCCATTAAGTACTGGCTCATTCCACTTACTAAAAAGAAAACAAATTTGGAGACCATGTAGTCACAGCTCTGAGACAGAGGAGAGCACCTATTGTTTAACATGTGCCATAAAGTATTTAAAAGCTGAGAAGAAACACTCCACAATTGTGAAGATGTGTTTATCAATAAAATAGTCCCTCTCTTCTCTTGAATACCATTAGCTAGATAGAGAGTTCCATTGGTAACTGATCATAGGCTGTCATGTGGCTTCACAAGCAACAAGACTTTGTTGGTATACCCTCTGACTTCATTGTAACATAGTGTGTTAGTTTTTATAAGTTAGGCAAGTACAAAGTAACCTGAAAATATGTAAAGAGAGATGTAAATTATGTGTGTGATCAACAAATCTATACTTACTAATGCAAGCATTGATTATGACTCAAAAATTGTGTAAGAAGACTACTATTTCTTTTAAATGTAGCATGTGTTTTGTTTAGGCATCTGTTACTTTAAGACTAAAAAAGAACCTACATGTGTTGGCAAGAACAGGTTTGTTGAATAAGCATTTAGAAAGAATATAAAAAGAGAGCTGAGATACGTCCAGACAATGCTTAGTACTCGATAAAGGGAACACAATGCCCTCAGTGATGTTTCTTGGAGATCAAAGAGAAGAAGAGCCTTGGAGAAGTTGGAAAATGTACTATCTGAAAGCCTCCAGAGAGAGCTATGTTTGGAGACTATTTCCCAGCAACTTATGACTGACGATACCAGCTGTTTATTTTAGTCAACGCCCCATGTTTTTCCTGTTTGGAAGAACCAGGATCATCTGCACATGTGTATATTAATGGTCCCTATTTTTGTTACAGTGCAGGGAATGATTTGTGTGGACAATCTGAAAGACAATGCTAAGTTACAACTGTAATAGATCACAGTAAAACCAAAAGTACATAAAATTACCAAAATGTTCCAGCAGTATTAGAAAAAAAGAGTAAAACTTACCTTAAATAATAACAGCAGAAGACAGACAATCAGACAGCCAGAAATTAAAATGCATGGATCTTACAGGAAGCCCTACTCAACAGAAAATCTATACAGTAGCCACATGCTGAGGAAATCAAAAGGAAAAATTAATCTGAAGTAAAAACATAACAATAGAAATATATAAAGGGTTTGCCTTATTTGATAAATGAAATATTATGCATAATTAGATTAACTCATCTACATAACCAAAAAATAAGATTAAAAAATGTAGCAAAAGGAAACAGTTTCCTTTTTGCAATCCGATCACCAAAACCCCACTACATATTCAGACATAATTTGTCTGAAAAGTGGTAGTATTACAGAAAATGCTTTTAAAAGGTAAAGTGCAGGGGTAGGTTCAGGGTTAGGGGCAGATTACAGTTAGGTTAACAGACACTAGTAAGGTGGACAGTGGGGGTTTGCAGTATGTTGCATTTTTTTTTTTTAGTTTCTCTTTGTATATTCAGTATTTGGTGGAAGAAATGGCTCCTGAGGTTTCTCATAGAAGAATGGGCAGAAAGGAGTACCCAGTTTGACTAGAGAGTAAGTATTTTAGCGTCAATGGTGCTGCGGTAGTGTTGTCGCCTCACAGTAAGACGCTGTCCAGTTCGATTCTCAGTTAGAGCGTCTTCTGCGTGGAGACATGCGTGAATGAGCGTACCTTCGTTGAAGGTTGTGCATCAGGGCTGGCAACTCAGCACGTAAAAATCAACTGCCAATAATTAGCAGACCGGAGTTCCGCTGTGGTGACCCCTAACCGGGAAAAGCCGAAAGACACATACATACATATACAAGAACAAAGCAGACATTCACAACTGTGTCAGTACAGTAGTATCAAACTGTCACAATTCATAAAAGTGCTAGAGAAGGTAACCAATTAAAGAATATGCAGAATAGTAGAAAGTAAGATGAGAAATGAGCAGTTTGGATTGAGATCAAGATGCGGAAGAATCTACCCAATATTTTTAGTGAGTCAGACAGCAGAGAATAAGCTAAAGATGAGAAAAGAGTCCAACTGGGCATTCTTAGACTTGGGAAAAAAGCATAAGATAAGGCCCCAGAAAAGTAGTTTCAGGCAGTCCCATGATGGTTTGAAGTCACAGAAACTTATGCAAGAATTCATGCAGATTATGTACAAGGATATAATGATGTAAGTACACACAGTCTTTAGACTCACAGAGGTATTCCAAGTGGGAGTGGGAGGTGTATCAGGGTTCAGTTGCGAGCCCAATGCTGTTCATGCTAGTGAAGGACTATATTAGCAAACAGGTTAGAGGGGCAGATCAACAAAGCTATTTGCAGATGATATGTCACTGCAAGCAGACTCTGAATAGGAGTGTCTGTCTTTAAACTATCTTTTTTCTGTTTCTTACCAACTCTGGAGAAGAGACCTTTGTCTAGCCTACAGATCCACAAAAGATCCAGTCCTATATGATATCCTGTACATCTGCAAAACTAATAATATAGTTAACATGCACTCTGAAGAACAACACGTTTTTGAAACATAAATTACTGACATTACCTTAGGGAAATCATAATGTGATGTTCATCTTGCTGTTAATCCAAGTCTGTACTTTAGGCCTAAGGAAACAAGTTTCATAAGTGCTGAATCTGTCAGTCACAAGATGAGTTATTTCATTCTATAGTAAAGACATATGAAGTATCTTACATCCCAGGCACTCATATCTCTTATTACATTTCCTGCTTCAACTTTTTAGTTGTCTGAGGTGTATAATATTCCATTTTAATCCATTTGTTTAGGTTTTGAGAATATTTGCATGTCATCAATTTGACTTGTTTCCTAACTATTTTCATGCTTTTTACCCATTAATTCAATTCAGTTTTATTAACTACACCGCCCATCTTTCCCATAAACTTTTATTACTGCACACTATTGGCTTTGAACATAACAAGAACTGTTTCTGAAGAATGAATTACTGGTATTACCTTAGGGGAATCTTACCATGATGTTACCTTGCAGATATCCCAAGCTGTCAGATTTTCAATATATTTCTAAAAAATGTCATCAGTAACTTGTGCCACAGATTTGATATAATGAGACTTTATTTTAAACTTGAAATTAATTATTATGCACATTAATTCTACTTGATTACTGCATATGCATGACACAATAACTGTATTATCAGTGGTAGTAGCAAGACCTTTTCAACTAAGCTCATGCTTCTCATCAATATATACAGTAGTTAACTGATTCTATTCTACAAGCAGAAATATTACTCAGACATTCACATTGGATGACTGTGTAATTGCACATTGTGAATGTGTACATTTTGTGTCCCTTCATTGTTATCAGATTAATTGCCTAGACCACTTTTTCACTGTTTTTTTTAATTGTGAAACAGCATGTGGACATTACATCACCCCTTTCCCTTAAATAGCATGAGCTCTGCTGCACGATATACCTCTATGAACTTTTTCACTAAGATTTTTGTCATTGTACAATGTAAGCAAGTTTAACATGAAGAACCTTGCTGTATAGCAATTTTAACTAGTTAGATATGTGCCTCCCCTGTGCTGCAACTGACTGTCACATTTCCTCATGGAGTAGTCCTCTTGACCACTAGATTACACTTGTAAGCCAGTTACTTCATATAACTAGCTTCTTGGCATCTACATTCAGAAAAATGAAAGAAAACCTGTTCTACTTTGTGCTTCCTTGCTAATTACTCAGCTCTGGATATAAAACGGATTACTTTCTGTGATAATTGTACTGAGAGTAGAAGCTTTGCTCCTCTACCCTACCTCAAATTCCCACCCACCCATCTTACTCTACCATTATACTTCCCCACATACACCTATCACCTGTGACACCCATTTCCTAAAACTACCCAGATAACTTTAGAGCTATTCACTTATTTATTACCAACTTCCATCTAACATTTAGAATCATTCCCAACAGCCTTTCTCTCTCCCGCACTGCTTTGCACTATATAAAATTTTACTCAGACCCTTCCCCAACAGTAACTACAGGAAGGCGATAAAACCCCAAAAAGTTAGAAGTTTGATAAAACAAATGAACACAGTAGTTAGGACTATCCATAGACATTTATGTGATACAACAGAAGTAAACAGGATATACTGCTGTGTAGCTAAATTAATAACAGATAAAGTCTTACCACAAAAACACAGGGTTTTAAGGGAAAGGAAGGGGAGAAACTGAATGCCATCATGGAAGTATCAAATAGAGAAAACTATAAAGCAATTAAGACAAGAAGTGTCACTGTTAGAAGAGTATAGAAGAGGGAACAGATCAAGAAAAATACTCAGAAAGAGAGCCATGATAAAAGAATTGTGCAATATCAAAACAGATAAGGATCTATTGTGCAGTATTGCAAATAATAAACTAAAAATCTCAGTGCAGTTGGAAAAACTTAGAAGATACACAGATGAATATAAAGGAATAATACAAAATAGACAATTTATTGATGACCTAAAAAAAGGTTTATAGAGAATTGGGAAATAAGATAAAAGGAATTGAAAGACCATCCAAAATGAAGAAATAGATACATTTTGGAAAAGTATTTATGAAGATCCTGTGGAACATAAAGATGCTAAAAGGATAGAAGAAATAAACGAAGAATAAGAAGTTTATAGGTTATAGGTTCATAGGTAGGTACTAGGCTATCTGCCTGAAGGCATTTATAAGCCTAGCCAGAATATGTTGGCTTTCGCCACCCCCTTAGATTAGTTCCCTGTGCCTCTGTCCAGCAGAACCATTGAAGTGATCCCTGGGGTAAATTTCCTGTTTCCCATCCACTCGTCAAGGTTTCTCTTGAAGAGGGTTAGCGAGGATCTCTGCCTAATGTAGATTGGAATCTTGTTCCAGAGCATGGGAAGTCTCTGGGACAGGAATCTATCCCTCCAGCACATCCTATTTATTGTTTTGGTGAGGTTTAGATCCCTGGAGCATGTGGCTCGAGTAGATATGGTTTTCTTTAGGTGGAGCATGTCCATCAATTCTGAGTTGGACATGGCCTTGTATGTCAGGCAGAGATCATCTCTGAGTAGGTGGTATGCAACCGAGTACAGCTGGAGTTTCTTCAGTTGAGCTGCATAGGGCATCTGCTTGCGGCCAGTGATTCTCTTAGTGAGGTACTTCTGTGGTCTTTCCAGTTGTTGCAGGTGTCTTGTAAGGTACATCCCAAATGGGGCATTGTACTCTATGATGGGTCTGATGAGTGATGCATAGAGGGGTCCAATGACCTCTTCCGATCTGGATGTAAACCCTTTTGTGATTAGGTGGGCCACACAGAAGGATTTTCTAACCACTTTGGCAATGTGATTATCAAAGGAGAGGTTACTATCTACTGGGGTCCCCAGATCCCTTATTACATCTTCCATATTTAAGGGGCTACCAGCTATGTGATAGTTTGTGGGTACTTTGCTTTTTCCAAAGGGGATGACTATGCACTTTTTGGCATTTAGCTTGAGGTCATGGTTTTGACACCAGGTATCTGTCTCAGTGAGACCCTTTTGGAGGATGTCTGTGTCAGCCGGAGAGTCAATTATAGCCCCTAGTTTGCAGTCATCTGCGAACTTGGTCAGCCATAGTCCTGTGCTTGCCTGTACCTCTGAGAAGTATATGCCAAACAGGAGGGGTCCTAGGACTGAACCCTGGGGAATGCCACTTGTAACCGGTTTAGAGTCAGACCTAGCTCCCGCAACTCTTACCATGTGGATTCTGTCTGTAAGCCAGTTGACAACCCATCTTGTGACATAGGGGTTTATGTTCAGGCTGGTGAGCTTGTCTACCTGAGTGGGGAATGGTGTTGAAGGCCTTTGCAAGGTCAAGGTAGGCTGTGTGGATCACCTTTCCCTAGTCTTTAACCTTGGTAACTGTCTCAAAGAAGTCCACCAGGTTTAGGAGGCATGATCTGACCTTAACAAAGCCGAACTGGGTAGGGTCCAGTGTTTGGAGGATTCCAATGTCCCTGTTAATGAGATCCATGATGATGTGCTCCATAGCTTTGCAGACCAAGCTAGTCAGGCTTATAGGGCAATAGTTCCCGGGGTCTATTGTGGCTCCACCTTTGTGGAGCAGAATAACCGTTGCTGTTTGTCACTCTGTGGGCACATAGCCTGTGAAGAGGCTGAGTTTAAACAGTGTGTTTAGGTGAGAGGTTAGTTCATCTTTCAGCTCGTGTAGGATGCAGCCTGGGACACCGTCTGGTCCCATTGATGCTGTGTTTTTGGCTTTGGAGAGGGCTGTTTTAACCTGAGTGTCTGTGATTTCAGGGGCACTACATTCTTCTGGTATAGTTATGGGCCCTTTTGGGGGTGGGGGTGTGAAGTTTGCACTGAACCTGTCTGCCAGGATATTGGCTATATCATTCGGTTCAGTGTATTTTGTGCCATTCTGCACTAACTCCGAGCAGATCTGAGAATTGCCACTTAGATTCTTGACATAGCTAAAGAATGGCTTGTGGTTATCTTTAGAGTCCATGGCAATTTTTCTTTTGAAGCTAGTCTTGGATGATTTTATGAGGAAACATAATTTCTTGCTGATACTGATCAGGGATGTCTTCCCTTCTTGGGATTTTACTCTTTTCTGTACTAGTTTCCTCCTTCTATTATATAGCTTGTTTATGGCAGGAGTCCAGCAGACTGGTTTCCTTTTCTTGGAGGAGTGAGTCATGGTTTTGTTTGGGATAGCACGATCCATGCATAGGTTCATAGGTTGGTACTAGGCTATCAGCCATAGGGCCTATACAAGCCTAGCCATAACAATTCCCTGGCTATTTCTTCCCACACTATTTACTTCCCTAGACCCCTGTCTAGCAGGGCGACTGACATGATCCCCGGGGGGAATTTCCTTTCTCCCATCCAATCATCAAAGTTCCTTTTGAAGAGGGCCAAAGAGGCACTCTGCTTAACATGTATGGGCAGTCTATTCCAGAGTCTGGGGAGTCTCGGGGTCAGGAACCTATCCCTCCAGCATGTTTTGTTTATTGTGATGACAAGATTTAAATCCCTGAAGTGTATGGCTCTGAGGGATTGGGATTTCTTTAAGTGTAGCATGTCCAACAGCTCTGGATTTGACATGGCTTTGTATGTTAAGCAGAGATCGCCTCGGAGTAGACGATATGTGACAGAGTATAGCTGGAGTTTTTTAAAGCAGTCAGCATAGGGCATCTGCTTTAGGCCTGTGATTCTTTTAGTGAGGTATTTCTGCGGCCTTTCCAGTTGTTGCAGATGTCTTGAGCGGTACATACCAAATGGTGCATTGTATTCTATAATGGGTCTAATGAGGGATGAGTACAGTGGGACAATGACCTCCTTTTTTCTGGATGAAAAGCCCTTAGTGATGAGGTGTGCCACATAGAAAGATTTTCTGACCATTGTGGCGATGTGGTTATTGAAGGTGAGACCACTGTCCACCTGTGTCCCTAAGTCTCTTATCACACTTTTGGTATTTAGTGCACTGCCACCTATGTGATAATTCATGGGTACATGTTTTTTTCCCAAGTGGGATAACTATACATTTCTTGGCATTGAGCTTGAGCCCATGGCTCTGGCACCAAGCATCTGTTCCTGTAAGGCCCTTTTGTAGAGTATCCACATCATTTGGGGATTCAATAATGGCTCCCAGTTTGCAGTCATCTGTGAACTTTGTTAGCCAGAGTCCCTTAGTGTTGGCCTGTACTTCACAGAAGTAGATGCCAAACAAGAGAGGTCCCAGGACTGAACCCTGAATTACTCCACTTGTCACTTGTCTGGAGCTGGATTTGGAGTCAGCTACTTTTACAGTGTGGGTTCTGTCAGTAAGCCGATTCGAAGGAGTCAGTAAGGTTCAGGAGACAAAATCGGCCCTTCACGAACCCAAACTGGGTGGGATCCAGTGTTTTAAGGTTGCCAATGTCTTTGCTTATAAGTTCCATGATAATACGTTCCATAGCCTTGCAGATCAGGCTCATCAGACTGATGAGGCGGTAGTTCCCGGGATCCAAGGTGGATCACCCCTTGTGGGGTGGGATAACTGTAGCTGTGCGTCACTTAGTGGGCATGAAGCCTGAGGTGAGGGTATGATTAAACATGACACCTAGGTGAGGTGCCAGTTCATTTTGTAGTTCATGTAGTACACAGCCCGAGATGTCATCTGGTCTCATGGATGCTGTATTCTTAACTTTGGAGAGTGCGTTTTTTTACCTGTGTGGCCGTTATTACCGGAATTTGGCAATCTTCCATTATTGAGATGGGCCATTTAGGGGTTGAGAGGGGGTGAAGTTGGCACTGAATCGATCTGCCAGGATATTGGCAATATCCTTGGGATCAGTATATTTAATGCCATTCTGTTGTAGCTCAGAGCAGATCTGAGCGTTGCCATTTAGATCCTTGACATAGTTATAGAATGCCTTGTGGTTGTCTTTGGAATTTTTGGCAATTTTATTTTCATAACTAGCTTTGGAGGATTTTATGAGGGATCTCAGCTTCTTACTTAGGCTGGTAAGGGAGTTTTTTGCATCCTGGGATTTTCCTCTTTTCTGCAACAGTTTTTTCCTTTTGTTGTAAAGTTTGTTTATGGCAGGGGACCACCAGATTGGCTTCCTTTTTTTGGAGGAGAGCATCTTGGTTCTATTTGGGATGGCACGATTCATGCATGAGTAGATGTGCTCATACAGTGCCTTAAGTGTAGGACTCAGCAGTCGAACTTTCAGTTCCCGTCTGCATGGGTGTCATGAAGTTTGTAACTTCTGACTTGAGTAGCATGAAGTTGGCCTTGGAGAAGTTTTTTAATGGAGGTTTCCTTACTGGGGGGTGGGATGTTGATGTTAAGGGTGATTAGCTTATGGTCTGACCTGACCAACGAGGGGGTGACCATAGGTGTGGAGCATCGATTTCCCATGTTGGTAATGACCAGGTCTAGGATATTGGAGCCTCTGGTGGGACTATGGATTAGTTGATTCAGGGCATTGGAATTTATGAATTCCAAGAACCGTTGGGCAAACGTGTTGGTGCAGGAGTAGTTTTCCCAGTTAATGGCAGGGTAGTTGAAATCACCAAGTATTAAGGTGTTTGGTTGTATATTAATATTTTCCAGTATGTTTAGAAAGGTGTAGTGAGAATCTTGGGGCATGGTGGGGGATCTATAGCAAGCTACAATTTGGATTGCAGTCTTACCTAGTGTTAGTTGCACCTGGAGAATTTCAGACGCATTGTGTTGGGCAACTAACCTGGAGGTGTGAATATCCTTGGTGAATAGGGACACTCCTTGACCTTTAGCGTTTTGATCCTGGTTTGGTAGCCAAAAAGTGTGGTAAGAATTGTAGCCTGGTATTGTAGGGGTGCTCTCTGGAGCCATAAACCAGGTCTCAGTTACTGCACAGATATTGATGTTTTCCATTTTTAGGAGTGCCGAGAGAGAGTGCATTTTGAGGTTTATACTTCTAGCATTGAGTGGCATTACCTTCAGATTCTTGTAGGTGCCTATAGAGTGCATTAGTAAAGGATTTTGCAGCTTGGACAGCATTATCTTTTAGCATGGAGGCTTTGAAACTTCCCAGCTTGGTCTTAAGTAACGTGAAGTTTGCTTTTGAAAAGTTTTTCATGGTGGTTTCTTTGACCGGGGGTGGTGGCGGAATGTGGATTTCCAGAGTGATTAGTTTATGGTCAGATCTAACCAACGAGGGGTTGATATCCGGTGTGGAACACCAGTCGCCCATGTTGGTGATGACCAGGTCCAATATGTTATCACCTCTAGTGGGGGTATTGACCAGTTGATCCAGGGTGTTTGAGTTTATAAATTCTAGGAAATGTTGGGCAAGGGAGTTTATACTCGAGTAGTTCTCCCAGTTAATGTTTGGGTAATTGAAATCACCCAATATCAGGGTGTTTGGTAGGACCTTTATGTTTCCCAGTGTTTCCATGAATGTGGAGTGGGGGTCCTGGGACATGGGTGATCTGTAGTAAGCTATAATTTGAATAGCAGTTTTGCCCATTGTTAGTTGCATGTAGACGATCGCTGAAGCATCGTACTGTGCCACTAACCTGGAGGTGTGGGTATCCTTGATGAATATGGATATTCCCCTGCCTTTTGTATTTCGGTCTGGGTTTTGTGGACGAAATGCATGGTATGAATTGGAGCCTGGTAGTGCTGGGGTGCTCTCTGGAGCCTTAAACCAGGTTTCTGTTACTGCACATATATTGATTTTCTCCATACTGAGGAGTGCCTCGAGTGCATGCATTTCGAGGTTTAGACTTCTGGCATCGAGTAACATTACCCTTGTTTTTTTGTTACTTGCGCTATTTACGGTGGTGGGTTTGTCTTTTGAGCCTTGCCTAAAAAAGACACTATGGGGGTGGCAAGAGCCTTGGCCAGTATTCGAAAGCCTAAGGGTGACAGGTGCAAGCTGTTTCTAGCGAAGCAGCGTGGCTTGTCGAGCATGTCATCCCAGTCTGACAGACCCTGAATCCCCTTTGAATGACACCAGAAGCTTAGCCAATTGTTGAAATTGATAATTTTTTCTCTATACCGTGGCATCATTCTTGGTTTGGGCAGGATGCTACTCAGGGTCATACCGGCCTGGGCTACGTGATCAGAGAGCTCCTCCATGTCTCTTTTCATGTAGTCCAGGGAGGTACGGCTCAGGTCATTCACACCAACATGGACAATGACAGAGTCATATTTGTACTTGTTCTGCAGTGATCTGAGTGCTTGTGTTATGTGGCGGATCCTGGCACCCAACAGGCAGCTAACAGTAACCTTCTCCTTGTTCAGCCTAGTGAGTGGGACATCAGTGTGCCTGACTATAGAGTCACCTATTACTAGTGTGTTGGGTATGTTATTTTGCCTTAAGGGCTGTGATTGCATGGCACACTGGTTTTGTGAACTTAAAGGTACAGGATGTGATATGGGATGAAGTAACAGCCAGAGAGATTGAAATAAAGTTAAGAAAAGCCTCTAATTTGAAAACCCCAGGCCCAGATGCAGTACCTAACTTCTGGCTAAATGTATTAACATTTTTGTATGAAGATTTAGCCACAAGTAAGAACTATTTATCTGCTTACCCCAAACAGACACCAACCTGACTAACAACAGGAAAAACAATGCTCCTACTTAAGAGTGAACCTGCAAGCTACTCTAAAAATTATAGACCAATAAATTGTCTTCCAATGATGTATAAACTATACACTGGAATTGATGCTGACAGAGTTTATAGTCATTTAGAAGAAAATTCAATTATGGCAATAGAACAAAAGGACAAAAAAAGTCATATGGAACAAAGGATCATTTGTTGTTAAATGAAGTAATAGTGGAGAACTGTAAAAAGGGGGAAGAATCAAAGTATAGCATGGACTGACTCCAAAAAAACATTTGATAGTATCCCACACTCATGGATAAAAGAGTGCTTAAAAACGTGTAAGATACACCCTACACTGATTAACTGCAGTATAGTGGCTGACCATTTTGCAATTAAACCATGATAAAGGACAAATTATTATTCCAGTGATAAAAATTTAAAGGGGAATATTCCAAGGTGACTCTCCGTTACCCCTGCTATTCTGTCTTGCCCTTAACCCATTAAGCTGTCTACTTAACTGCTTAGGCCATGGCTATAATTTGACTTTTAAAAAACAATAAAATATGAAGACTTATCATCTTCTTTTTGTCAATGATTTAAAACTTTATAGCTCATCAGATGAGGAACTGAAAGCACAACTGCAAGTTGTCAAAACTTTTTCAGATGATATAAGAATGTCATTTGGTCTTGATAAATGTGCAAAAACAACCTTTAAAGCATGAAAACTGCAGCACCAAGAAAACATCAGTTTGGGACAAGAATGTGATATAAAAGAACTTCAGCAAGAGGGAGTGTATACATATTTGGGAATTGATGAAGGATCAACAATGAAACATGAACAAATGTGAATAAAACTTAGTAAGGAATATTTTAGAATTCTTAAATTAATCCAGAAAATAGCGTTGACATCTAGGAACAAAATTCAAGCTATAAACCAATTTGATCTTCCAGTCCTAACTTACAGTTTTGAACTGACTGACTGGCCCCAAAACATGTTGGATAGATTATATAGGAAAACATGAAGGATGTTTCATGCTCACCAAATGATTTATAAAAATTAATGCATTCCAAGAGTATATATTCCCCATTCTGAAGGAGGAATGGGCCTCCTTGCAATTGATTACATGTATAGATCTGCAGTCGTGGGACTGCATACATATCGGCTGATCTCACAAGACCCAAAGTTAGTGAAAGTTTTGAAACATGAGGAGAGCAAGTCTAAGGTGACTTCCCTACTTAGTTTAGCAGAAGCATATTGGCATCAAGTGGGAATGGAAACCAAACCAGAAGTAAATAGAAATCAGGCAGCAACTGAATGTGCCAAAAAAACAACAGAAAGAATATAAGGTGAAGGCTCAGATGATAAGAAAGAAATATGGAAAATGCATAAATATAGTTACAAATATGGAAAACTATTGGAACAACCTCATGTTGATCAGGATGGAACACAGCAATGGTTAAAGAGAGGTGGATTTAAACCAAAAGATGAATGGCTAATATTGGTGGCCCAAGATAGTGCCGCATGTACACTTTTTTTGCAAAGTCCACTGAATATGTGAGAGAAACAGACAAACGTAGGTTTTCTAAAACAGAATTGGAAACAGTCACACATCTTGTTGATGGTTGTGATATACTAATGGCAGAAGGACTGTATACTGAAAGGCAGAATAATGTAGCAAGATTGTTGCATTGAGGATTGTACAGACATTATAATATTGAAGTAGCTGAAAAACACTGAAAATATGAGCCATAAAGTATCATAGAAAATTATGAAGTTTATATCACATGGGATCATCCATTTCCAGTAGTTCAAAAAAATAGACGTGAGGAAACCAAATATAGTATTCCATAAAAAGAAGACAAATGTAGCATTGATTATTGCAGCTGCTATACCCAGTGACTACAGTGTTTTACATACAGAGAGACACAAAGTAATAAAATACCATTTTTCTTCTGTTCTCAATGTTTTTGCCAGGATTTGTAGGCAGAAATGAGGGCAATGTGGAAGAAAGATACCCAGACAGTTCCAGTAGTAGTAGGAGCAAAGGGTCTTATTAAAAACAATTTACAATCATACCTTGATATGTTACCGATGCATGTAACTCTGTATGAATTATAGAAGGAGTCCTTATTTGGCACATTGTGGGTGCTGCAAAGAGCACTTCTGTCTAACATCAAAGATTGAAACTATACTAATTTCATGAACTTTAATCATACGTTGATTTAGGAATGGGGTCCATTCCTGTCATGGTATTAGAAACCAAAAAGCCTTGGAGAAATTAAAAAAATAAGGTATCAAAGCAACATCCCCAAAACTCATCTTTACAACTTGATAAGAAAACTTACTAATTTTCATGAAAATCCTTTTATTAATACACTACATCTCCTTAACGTGGAGTACCAAAAGACTCTCCCCATACAGGATGCTGTCTCCAAGTTCAAAACAATTTTTCTAGGTGTTCTTACCACACTAGCCAACCTAAGAATAAAAAGAGTCAAAGCCAACCCTGCACCATAGCTATCCTCAGGAACTAAACAAATAATGAAACAAAGTCAAAGCAGGAAAGATCTGGACAAAAAATAAAACAGCTCATAATTTCCTACAATATAGATAACTACGAAACCTAACAAAATAACTTATAAACTAAGTTAAGAAAGACTACTACTCAACCAGTCAAACCATACATACTAATAATCCAAGACTGTTCTGAGTCTCAGTCAATAAACTGTTAAATCTAGGAGAAGCTACACAGCCAAAACCAGACACTGCAACCAAACGAATAATGAAGCAAAAGCAAAGCAAGAAAGGTCTGGACAAAAAATAAAACAGCTCCTACCTTTCTAGAATATAGATAACTAATAAACCTAACAAAATAACTTATCAACAAAGATAAGAAAGCCTACTACTCACAAAAAAACAAGTGTACCACCAAAGAATCCAAACCCGTTTATTAAATGTAGTTATTAAAATATGCCGTAGTGGTACGGCGGTAGCATTGTTACCTCACAGCAAGAGGTTCTCCCGTTCGATTCTCGGCTTGGTTTGGGAATGCCTTCTGTGTGGAGACTGCATGTACTCCCTGCGGTTGGGTAGCATTCGAAAGACATGCATGCGTAAAGGGGCGTGCCTTTGTTGCAGGTTGGGCGTCGAGCTGGCACCTCAGCGTTTCATAAAAATCTACTGCCAATCACTAGCAGACTGGAGTTCTGCTGTGGCGAAAGACAAACAACAACATTAAAATATGCAGTTAGGTTAAACGTTTTCATCTGTACAGTTCTCAGACTTCTTCAGAACAATTTAACCTGTAGCAATACCCATTTTAATATTCAAATCCAACAAATCTAAATCAAATTCCCACAGCATAATTAACCTGAATTAATCGCTTAAAGTAAAATAAAATTAAAACAAACGTGATACCATAATTCACAGTTTGTGTACTAATAAATTTCAAAAACTGTCATGATGACATCTCTTTTAAAACTTGTTAAAATCTAAATAGATTTACTGAATTATAAAAAAATATATATTAAGGTGCTTAAAAATATGCAAAAATACATGAAGTTGTGTTTTAAAAGGTGGTGATAATACAGTGAATGAGTAAATAAATATGTTCCAACAGTATATAATTGTGAAATGTATAAGTTGATTTATATTTTATAATTTAGCTGCCCTAATTTTTAAAACACTATTAATACTTATGTTGTCATTTAACCCTGGGGTTTTAGCTGCATCCAACCTCAGTTGCCAGTACAACTCTTTATATTCCAGTCTGGCTTCCCACCCCTATAGTCCTGCTTCACTTGTTCCAGTATAAAAAAAGAATATTTGCTGTCTTGACAATCCTTAGCATGCCTATAAAGTGCATTTGTGTCTTTACCATGGGTAACATCATACATATGTTCATATATATGCTTCCTAATAGCCCTTTCTGTTTTACCCACGTAAATCCGCACAGGTAACTAAGTATACAACACCTCTACTACTACAGTTAAAATGTCCCTTGGGTTTGATACATATACACCTAGCCTCTAAGTAAATTTCATTAGTGTCAGAAATAAATCTACACTGGTTACAAAAAACACATTTGTAAGTGCCATATTTCTTATTGCTAATGTTGTGGACATTATTACCCTTCACCTTATTGTCTAACATTTCTTTCAAGTTCTTATTCTTTCTCCTGACAAACACAGCTGAGTCCATAATTACCTTGTTAATTTCTGAGGTTAAGGTTAAAACACTACAGTATTTCCTAATAATGTTATCCACTTTCATAGAATTCAAAGAAAATGTATATACAAAGGCCACCTCATGTAAATTCTCATTACCAGATCCAGTGGGTTGCCCTATTGATCTCACAACCAAAAGAAGGTAATCCTTCTGTTCCTTTTGACTGATAACAACCTGAGCTAAATACTCTATCATGTTAACATGGTAACACCTTTCCAAAAATAAATCCTTAATAAACCTGATTTCATCTTCAAATACCTCCTGTTTGTTAGTCATCCTTGAGGCTCTAATCATTTGTCCATTGACTATATCCTTCTTTTGGTAGTAAGGGTATTCACTGAAAATAATGCAAAGAAGAATTTGAAAATGTATTGTTTCTGTAAATTTTAGAATGAAATGTGTTTTCTTCACAATTTTTATAAATATGAACATTCAAGTAGTTTATAGCTTCCTTGGAATAAAAGCTTGTAAATCTCAAAAAAAATGGTAGTTTTTTCAATATAACTTAGAAAAGTCTTTAGTTTTTCTTCAGACCCTCTCCATAAAAAGACATATATCGTCCACAGTCACTAGTAAATTATCCAAATCTAATAGTTGTAGATTTAGATACTTTCCTAGTGACTGTCAATGCTAATGACATCACCACCACACATTCAGGTATTAAGAATACATTTTCCAATTTTAGCATTTTAACTACACTGGTCTTAATATTAACAAAGTTTAGTTTGATTTATTTATGAAGGGTTTTCATTATGTTCCCTCCAAGCCTTTAAGTATTGTTGATACATTGACTTGAAACTGTTTCTACGTAAAATTAACTTGAATTGTTGTTTAAAAGACAAAAAGATTAAATACGAAAGTTTGAGGAAGAAAAATGCCATGAATCCACCATTACACCCTGCTTTAAAAGTATTTGAAGAATTAGTAGAATCTGAATTAAGGAAGTTAAAAGTGCCCAACAGAGGTAGATTTTCTAATTTTTCTGACAGTGAAAAAGATTTAATATAGCAACTGATACATTCGGGTTACTGAATTATGAAGCCAGATAAAGGGTTGGGGTGGTCTTTATGGACACTATAGACTATGATTCCTATATGTTTGATAGTTTGAATGATGAACATAAATACAGGATAGTATCCAAGAATAAAATTAATATTGCTTATTCAAAAATAGGAAGATGTGCAAAATTAACAGAAGGATGAGCCACTCCACAGTAAAAAATGCACCTATTCAGGCCAAATTCATTAAAACCAATTCTGAACTTTATTGAAGAAAATAAAACAAAAAGCGCTTTCGTCCTGAAAACTTCAGAACATCATCAGATAATGAATTCATTTGCACAAACCATTTATACAGTATAGAGAAAACTGGGTAAAACAATCATTAAAAGTTAATAAGTTATTTAAAATGACACACCCCCTTAAAGAAAAATCATGTGAAAACCATGGTTTATATATAAAAACTGGTTAAAATGCATAAATAAATGTGGAAAATTCAAGTTGTATTCTAAAAACATAATAAAATATATAATTTAAAAGTACAGAAGAAATATAATTTTTTTAAGGAAACACTGTTATCTTTCTAAAGCTTTTAGTTTCAACAGAGAGCTAATGGAAATGTGTTCATTTAAGCCTGGCCAACTTGATGCATTGAGACGCAGTTGCCAGTAAACCTCTCTCCTTTCTAACAAAAGTGACCAGGCACCACCTCAAGGTTCTGTTTTAATATTGTCAATGATAGTGAAATGAAAAGAGTGACCAGTATTTTCCATAATGTGTTTACTAAGTGCATTTGTCTTTTTTTGATTTTATATCATACAAATGTTCGTAAATTTGGTTCTTTAATTTACGGTCAGTTTTTCCAATGTAAAAACAGCTACAACAGTTACAGAGGGCACAATAAATAATCTTTTCAGATCCTCAGTTAAATTTTTGATGTAATTTCACTTCAATGTTGTTTATCAGAAAAATGCCCCCTTCCATAATGTGTTTGCAATATTTACACATGCCATACTTTTTCATGTGCCCAACATTATTCACTCCCTCTGGTTTCATCTCAAAACATTTTTTTTAAGTTTCTGCCTTTCTTGAATACTATGGTGGGGTGTGAATCAATGAAAGGTCTAATGGCTTTCTATTGGCTTAGAATGGTCCAATTCTTTTCCAAGATTTTTGTTAATGCAAAACTGTCATTGGTATATATAGTAATAAAAGATGTCTTATAGTCCCTTTTAAGTTCTTGATTCTGTACAAGAACTTAAAAGGGACTATAAGACATCTTTTGGACAACAAGTTACTTGACTTTTTGACTGTGGAAAACCCTGTATTCTCTCGGTTTTTGGTGTAACTAAGATTCATAAATAGAAAAACCTCTATTTTGTCCAATTGTTGCAGGGGCAGGGTCAATAATGGAACCTTTAGGTATGTTTATAGACCACAAGTTAAAAAAGATTATTGGTTCTATTAGCCATACTTGAAATGATTCATGGGATTTTCTAAAGAATATTTCAGTTGAGTTATATGACAAAGAATTCTTTTTTGTCACCAGTGATGTTGTGGACTTATTCTCAAGTATACCACACTTGGAAGGGCTAGAAAGGTTTCAGAACACCTTGACAAAATGTAATTACTTAAAAAATGATGAGGTGGATTTAATAATAGAATTTATGGAAATAATTTTAAAAAACTATTTCAATTATTTTAATGGTGAATATTACAAACAATTCCAAGGTGTGGCAATGAGAACTTGTAGTGCCCCATTATTTGCCAATTTTGTTCTTTATTTTTGTGAAAAAATGTAGTATTCCCTTCAGATCTGGCTTGTAACATCATTTATTACACACTTTTTTGTGATGATATATGTCTTTTTTGGAAAGAGTCTGAAGAAATACTAAATAATTTTCTTAGTTATATTGAAAAACTACCACTTTTTTGAGATTTACAAGCTTTTATTCCAAGGAAGCTATAAACTACTTGGATGTTTATATTTATAAAGATGTTGAAGAAAACGGGTTTCATTTTAAAATTTACCAAAAAGACACATTTTCAAATTCTTATTTGGATTTTTTCAGTTAACACCTTTACTATCAAAAGAAGAGTATAGTGAAGGGACAATTGATTAGAGCCTCAAGGATGACTAACAAACAGGAGGAATTTGAAGATGAAATCAAGTTTATTAAGGATTCATTTTTGGAAAGGTGTTACCCTGTTAACATGATAGAGTATTTAGCTCAGGAGGTTATCAGGCAAAGTGAACAGAAGTATTACCCTCCTTTTGGTGTGAGATCAATAGGGCAACCCACTGGATCTGGTAACGAGAACTTACATGAGGTGGCCTTTGTATACACATTTTCTTCAAATTCTATGGAAGTGGAGAACATTATTAGGAAATACTGTAGTGTTTTAACCTTATAAGGAACAAAAAAACAATCCAGCACCCGGAAGGCGGTAGCAAAAAGTGTTTATTGTGACCAAACCGGTTTCAGCAAACTGCTTTCATCAGTGATTTAACATAAACAGCAGTATCAAAGCCGCTTATTTATAAATAATCCAATCAAGGCAGTGTTGACATCATTTCCTGTAAAGAGAAATAACCCAAACCTATCTATATACAAAAAGTTCCGTAGTTATAATAAACCACACATGAATTAAATGAATCGGTTCGGACATATATTGAACTAGAAAGATGGATGACATTTTATAATTTATCATTTAATCCAGGTGGAAAAAGCCCACATAGTTTTATAATCCATCTCTTTTCTTTAATGTTTAATAAATTATTCCATCCAATCTTAAAAGATCTGTTACCTGAAATTTTATCAATAACTGTGAAGGTAAATGTGGCAGTTTTGTGAGTCAAATGATGTCTATATAAGGCATCGGTGAGTCTGGCATTTCTAATATCTCCCAGATGTTCAGACATACGGAATCTAAATTGTCTGGAAGTTTGTCCAATGTAAAAAGCTTGATGTGTACAGGTAGCCAGGTATATAACCCAATCTGTGCTGCAATTTGCAAAACAATGAATATTATACAACTGACCGGTGTTTTTACTTGTAAAATTTTTGGTCTTAAATACATATTTACAAAAAGAACAATGACCACAGGGGTAACAACCAACTAGTTTTTCCCCAGATAGGGTGGTTTGATGTAATACAGTGTCCTGAGATGTAATTCTTTTGTAATGAGAAAAATGAGACCCAAGAGTTTTGCCTCTGCGATAGGAGAAAAGACATCTGTCTCCTAACCAGTCATCCAGACATGTATTGTTCCAGTGCTTATTGATAACATCCATCAATTGATCAGTATTTCTACCAAAAGTAGTTACAATCCTGGGCTTCTCTAGGTTGGAACTAGAGGCTTTATGTTTGTATGTCAACAGGTTGTCCCTGGATAGGTTTTTTTTCCATTGTAATGCAGAATTAACATCATGTTTATTATATCCCCTTTGTATGAATCTATTTGAAAGGTCATTCTGACAGTTGACCAGATCATCTGGTGATGAACGAATTCTCTTGATTCTGATAAACTGTGACTTGGGAATATTTCTGATAATGTGCTTGGGGTGCAAGCTAGAAGCATGTAGCAAGCTATTATATTGCGGGTATTTTCTGTGGACCGTAGTACGCAGTGTATTGTCCAATTCTCTATTTAAATGAACATCTAAAAATTCAATATTGTGCGGGTTGTAATTAACTGTAAATTCAACCCCCCATTTATTGCCATTAAGATATTCAATAAATTCCATGAGATACTCACTACCCCCTTTCCACACAAGCCAACGATCGTCTAGGTAACATCTCCAGATATCTATTTCCAGCATATATGTATTATGTGATGCATCATAGATGATATGTTCTTCAACATATCCCATAAATAGATCAGCATATATGGGTGCGAACGACGCACCCATGGCAGTACCCTGAATCTGCCAATAACATTGATTTTGAAAATAAAAAACATTCTTGGTGAGAACATGCTCAGCCATGCAGATTAACAGGGTATTAAATCCTGGACTGTAGATGTTGATTCTGTAGAGCCAATATTCCAATGCAATCAAACCAGCCCAATGTGGGATACTAGTATATAGCGATTTAACATCTAAAGTACACATTAAATAATGTGACTCTAATTGGGATTTAGAGACTATCTGTAAAAACTCAGTGGTGTCTTGCAGTCTGGCCCAGACATGAGATAATAAAGGTTTTAAGTGTTGTGTCAAAAAAACAGACAACGGTTCAGTAAGTGAACCTGTACCTGAAACAATAGGTCTTCCAGGTGGTGTATTGTGAGACTTATGAATCTTAGGCAATAAATACAAATATTGCTTGACAGGATCCTGGACTGTTAGATGAGTTTTAATCTTTTCACTGATAATGCCTTCCTCAACTGCAAGTTGTAAAAAGGAATCAATTTATTTTTTAAAATTAGGGGTGGGATCAGTAGGCATGTTTAAATAATGCTGAGTGTTAGAGACTTGTCTAATTCCCTCTGCCCAATAATAACTGGAATCCATGACTACTATGGCACCACCCTTATCTGCAGGAAGAATGACAATATCAGTATTCCCTTTAAGATCCATGAGGGCCTGTTGTTCAGTTCTGTTTAAATTGTTTCTAAGATTATACCATGACCCCAGTCTATGATGTAAATCCTTAATGACAGCCTGCTGAAATATGGCTACATGTTTATCCATAGGAGGATTGAAATTAGATTTCAAAAATCTAAATTCAGAAGATCTTTGAGTTGATTCCTGTTGATCAAAAAACAGTTTAAGATTAATTTTTCTGCAAAATGCCATAACATCGGAAACAAAAGTACTCTCGTCCACAAAAAAACCCGGAATAAAGCCAAGGCCTTTATTTAACAATGATTCCTCAATGGATGTTAAAACATGACTGGAAATATTATGCACATTGGAACAATCTGAATCTATTTGACAATGGACAGAAAGAGTTGTTCTATTGTTTTTATGTTTGCGTCCCTCCCTGTGTCTTCTGTTCCTAAAGGGTGATCTGAACTATGACCTCTCTTAGAAACTGGGGAATCAGTGGTGTTAATGGATTCAGTATCCGTGGTGGAAGATTCCTCCCCCGAGCTTGTGCTTGGTGATGCACCCTTTATAAGTATAGACCTAGGCCTCTTTTTACGTGCATGGGTGGAAATATTGGTACCACCCGTGAACCTGACACCTCTCCGCGACTCAAAAGGTTTCCCCCTCTCGTAATCCTCCATATCTCTAGAGAATTTATGTAATTTATTTTCTTTTAGGCCCTTTTCAAAAGTAAACAGTTCTCTGGATAGTCTGCTCAAGAGCTCCTGAAAATTGGGTGAATCCTCATATTTCTTTAATTCTTCACATACCTTTTTGACATCACAAATATTGACCTGTATAGTTCTATCATAATGAGAAGAAAGTATATTGACAAAAGCCATAGATGCATTTTGTTGTGCCTGATTCCATTCCCTAAGTAATGTATCATCTGGTTTGCTAACCAGTGGTTGTAATTTAGTTCTAAGTCCCCTAGGGGAAATATTTTGATGTTGATAGGCTTTAAAAAGCCTAGAATGCCAAATATTGGTTGCCAATGTTTTGACCTTTTTGCCAACTTGTGTAAAAAGCAGACTGCAACTGTCAAATGGATCCGATATCTTGTTCTGGGTGGATCCATTCCTAGATTCAATACCAAAAATTTGGATATCGTCTTTATCAGCACATAATCCTTGTAATAACTGATTAAGATCCATGACAATCAGTTGCCAGTATGCTTAGGTCAAATGTGATGTAAAGAATGCCACCTCCACAAATTTTTGTAAAAAAAACAAGTTCCAATAATACAGGTCTGGCAGAACTATAAAGAGAATAGAAAACCTAGAAGACCTAATAAGAGTCCCACAAAACAAAAGAGGGGAAACCAAACTGGGTCACAAGGAGGTGCCAAGAATGCAATGGGACCATACACCCAAAAAGAGTAAAAAGCACAAACTGTCTGTATTCGGTGTTACACCATCTGTAACAATATAGCAAAATGTCCCCAAACTACCAGAATGACTGGATGTAAAAATAGCTTAAATTGAACTCCGCTTGAGGCAGAAAGCAATTATTGATCATAATGTCACAAAAATGTATAGGGGAGCCCAAGACTACCTACGATAATACGCTGGCAACTGAATAAATGTGAGCTACAACAAATATGAATATATGTTAGGCAGAACTATAAGCCACATAGACTAAATAAGGGAAAACCAACACTAAATATAATGTAACATATAGAGATGACTAATGTTAATAATATGAATCAAGTCCCAAAAATCTGAGTCAAAAAGCCCATAGGGTAGTATATAATGATGAAAAATAAATGGTTGCTAAAAATCTCCAAGCTAGAGTAGCGCCTTTAACTTACACCATTAACAGGTGCTGTACCTATTTAAACAATGGTTAGGATGGTTTCATATTCTAATACAATTAAAAAATAATGTGAATCCTGATGTTAATATCCAACAACATACATAATCAATAAATCCCGTAGATCTGCTAGCCCACAAATATGTCTGTGAAGTGCCTTGAATGTAAACTACACTTTGCGATCAATAAAAAATGATGCTATATATCAAAATGCAAAATGTAATACATGGCATTCAACAAACCATATTCATTAAAGTCCACACTCCTAGATTAATATTAAAAGTGACCACTCATAATAATGAACTACTCCCAACCATATGAAGATGTTAAGAAAACAAGTCCTTATATGCTCTTATCATTCCGAATAGAACATAACACGAAACAGCAGTCATATACTACTAATAAAAGGATACCAAGTATGCCCATATATCCATTTCCCAGTCCAAAACAGAGGACCAAATCCCCGATGTATAGCGACCATGAAAAGTTAACAAAAATGTACCTGAATGCTTAAAGTAAATACCAAATCAGGGCCTGTGTCCATCCAGCACTTAGTTCAATGAGTATGTCCAGCACAATGAATAAGTCCAAAGATAGAAACAAAGTTGCGACCTGCTATCCGAACTGGATTCAGCTGGGCCAACAGGGTAAATCCTGGAACTTGAGGAAATCCAAAAAGTCCAAATCACCAACGGCCTAGTCGCAAACAATGCAATTGCGATAACTATCAACACTTGGATAATCCAAAAAGTGATACCTTCACATCCAAAACACAAGAAAAGGCAACGATTATAATGTCAATCTACATGGCAATCCAATTGACCATGAAGAGCATGTCCGAATAAACCAGAACGGGAGAGAAAACCTCCTCCACGGATGCTAAACAACACCAAGATGAAAAATACTGCACCCCTTCCAACACCAACAGCCAGCAAAACGTAACGTTCAAGGAAAGCTCGGCTAGCAAGTACGGTTGATGCATGGATAATCCAAACTTGATAAGGAACAAAAAAACAATCCAGCTTTGATACTGCTGTTTATGTTAAACCACTGATGAAAGCAGTTTGCTGAAACCGGTTTGGTCACAATAAACACTTTTTGCTACCACCTTCCGGGTGCTGGATTGTTTTATTGTTCCTTATCAAGTTTGGATTATTCGTGCATCAACCGTACTTGCTAGCTGAGCTTTCCTTGAGTGTTTTAACCTTAACCTCAGAAATTAACAAGGTAATTATGGACTCACCTGTGTTTGTCAGGAGAAGGGATAAGAACTTGAAAGAGATGTTAGAGAATAATGTGAAGGGTAGTATTGTCCACAATATTAGTAATAAGAAAGACGGCACTGACAAATGTGTTTTTGTAACCAGTTTAGATTTATTTCTGACACTAGTGAAATTTACTTAGAGGCTAGGGGTATACATATCAAACCTAAGGGACACTTTAACTGTGGTAGTAGAGGGGTTGTATACTTAGTTACCTGCAAATCTTGTTTGGGGTTTTATATGGTTAAAATGGAAAGTGCTATTAGGAAGCATATATATGAACATATGTATAATGTTACCCATGGCAAAGACATGAATGCACTTTATAGGCATGCTAAGGATTGTCAAGACAGTAAATATTCATTTTTTATAATGGAACAAGTGAACCAGGACCCTAGAGGTGGACAGTGGGAAGCCAGACTGGAATACAAAGAGCTGTACTGGCAATTGAGGTTGGATGCAGCTAAATCCCCAGGGATAAATTACAACATCAGTATTAATAGTGTTTTAAAAATTAGAGCAGCTAAATTATAAAATATAAATCAACATTTCACAATGATATACTTTTGGTGCATATTTATTTACTCATTCACTGTATTATCACTGTCTTTTAAAACACAGCTTCATGTATTTTTAAGCACCTTAATATATGTTTTTTAATAATTCATTAAGCATATTTAGATTTTATCAAGTTTTGGAAGAGATGTTATCATGACAGATTTTGAAATTTATTAGTACACAAACTGTGAATTATGTTATGACATGTTTATGTTGTTTTAATTTTATTTTACTTTGATTAATTCAGGTTAATTATGCTGTGGGAATTTGATTTTGATTGGTTGAATTTGAATATTAAAATGGGTATTGCTACAGGTTAAATTGTTCTGAAGAAGTCTGAGAATTGTTCAGACAAAAGCATTTAATCTAACTGTATATTTTAATAACTGCATTTAATAAACAGGTTTGGACGTTTTGGTGGTATCCTTGTTTTTTAGTGGCTTGAACATCGACCTTTTAGGTTTTGGATTTTTTTTTTTATTGTACCAAACCTACTACTCAACCAATCAAAGCATACACACTAATAACCTAAGACTGTTCTGAGTATCAGTCAATAAACTGTTAAATCTAGGACAAGCTACACAGCCAACACCAAACACACAGGAAAAAAATAATTGCATAGCCAACCAATTCAGTAACCACTTTATACATACAGTCATTAATCAACCAGGTTACTAATTAAGCTTTTGAGGTCCTTACTGGATCAAATAACCTCCTTCAACATATCTCCTTCCAACCAGTTCCACGGATACCATCAAAAATACCTGAAAAGATTAACACTTACTACAATTGCCTCTGACAATCTGCCTGGTGAATATCTTAAAACAGCAGCTGAAGCTATTGCAAATCTAGTTTCAGTTCTGATAAATTAATCCATATCTGAAAATAAAGTCTCCTTGCTATGGAAAAAATGTTCATTATTCCACAGCACAAGGCTGGAATCAGCACATTCAAACTATAGGACAATTACCATTTTATCTCCACTATCAAAAAATATTAGAAAAATGCATCATTGCACAAATTCTCAAGTATCTAATAAATAACCAGCTTCTATTTTCAACCCATCATAGCTTCCATCCACATCACAGCACTACTGTTTTGCTGAATTTTGTTAATACTGTCAACACCCACAGAAATGTCAGAAGTCTAGTCTCTGCCATCTTCCTAGACTTAACAAAAGTTCTTACATAAACTCTCATCCTTAGGCCTTACTAACTCTTCACTACAATGAGTCCATAGCTAACTCTCAAATGGAGAGCAAGCAGTGAAATAGAAACATGATTCCTACACCTTCATGCAAGTAAGTATTGATGTCCTACAAGGATCTGTACTAGGCCTGATCATTTTCAACATATTCATCAATGGCCTCTAAACTGCTACAAAACATGTTATCCTAGTTCACTACACTGATGATTTGATCATAATATGCTCTGCCAAATCTCTCTCTCCAAACTCCAAAACCATACACAACAATCTTTCCTGTTGATTTTAACATGGCTAAATAATTCACAACTACTTCTAAACTTAAAAAAAACCCAAATTATTGTTTTTCACCCAAAACACATCTCTGCCAATACAACACTAGTTATCACTATCTTCTCTGCCAACAACACCACTATGCAACAAATAAATCACACAAAATGACTGAGTGTCATTATAGATGACCATTGAAATTCAACAACTATGTATCACATATGGTTAAAAATAAAATCAACAAAAGTAAGGTACATTATACAGATTAAAAACCTACCTCACTAACATAGCCAGAAGACATAGCCTCTACTTTCCAACTGTCATCTTACCGCTGTGTTGCTCCAGTCATCACCAGCCTTCAATTCATACAACTGTCCAACATGAGTAATAATAGTCAAATTTGTAGTAACTACAATAACAGAACAAGTCAGTGCCTAGCCCTCAGAAAATTAAACTGGTATTTCAATAGCACAGTATTTTAGTTTAATTAATTGATCTGATTGTAGTGGATGTCTTTGTAAATACTTTAGTTGTTTTGTTGAATATTATAATAATACCTATTTTTAATTATTTGTATAAAATTGTTATGATATTTCTCTTATATGTTAAAACAATAAACTTGTTTTGAAAAAAAGAAAATTAAACTGGTTACAACTATCACATCACATAGCTCTTTCTCAGCTAACTACAACACATAGACTTCCCTATTAGCCAAAACATTAACTAGCTCTTAATAATTTAATACAGCAGTACTCCTCCAATAGAATTTTAAGATCTAGAGAAAAAAAATCACTGATCACTATAATCAAATCATCTAATACTGCAGGTGATTCTCTGCATTCAAACAGTGTAGGTAAACTATGGATCCACATACTACTAACCAATGAAATTCACTCAGAATGCAAAGTCATTCAAAACACAACTAAAACTTCACCTGTCAAATCAACAGATCTTCCCCTGTAAATCTCCAGGATAACTGCCACTGTAGTTTTTAGCTTGCCATATCATCAAACCATTTCTCTTCATTCAGAAACGTATGCCCACAAACCAGTCTTCACTAATACCTGAAGAGTTTTACTAGCATCTCCAGTTCTATAACCTCTGTATTTTTGATATAAGCCTTATGATAATCAAATATATAATTGTTGCTAAACCTGCTTTACACCCATCCATTTAAAGACAATATTAACATGTTCTGCCTTACCTAGTTTCACCTCACACCTCCATTTTTTTTAATTTCTAAGCGCTTATCACATCTTATTAAATGTATGTATCTGTCTGACAAACCAACTAATATACCTCTTCAAATGCTCCATGTTGAACATCTACTAATGCATAAATATCTTTTATACCATAATAGTGAACTCTTTTTCATATGAATGGAATCTAGTAAATGAATGTGCAGTTGTTACTGTATATTTCTTAATGCCTATTAATGTGTATTACTTAATGTTTGTTCAAAAATGTTTGTGATATGTTGAAGCTTTTCTCCTTGGGCCTCTGCTGAAAAGATTTTTTTGACTAATCCTATTTGGACAAAACAAAAATAAAATATAACAAAAAAAAAAAAACTTTACTTGTGTGCAGCCTGTAGTCACAAAGGAATAACCCTCAAACTCCGCAACATGTATTTATTCTTTTAAGCATGGAAAATGCTTTACAAGCACTGTGACTGAGAATCTTGGGTTGCTTCCATTTACCTTGCAAAGATACCACTCTAAAGTGATCTGTACTTTTAACATTTGTACTCAGCATCCCACCAAATTTGACACAAAGGCTTTAGTTTATGCTCTGATTATGCCACAAGTAAGCATACCGACTTGAACCCTTCTTTATTTAAATTCAGTGCCTTAAATGTAGATTTGGCTCACATATTACACTCTTCATTTATAACCTGCTTAAATATAACAAATGCATTTAATCATTAAATTTTCTAATCAGCATTTTCCATTGCTACTGTTAGCAACATGAACTGAAATCACATTTTTATTATTATTGTCCAAAGTATGTGCTTTACTCTACTATGTGCAGTTCAGTTGTTCAAATAAAAAATTCAGACTTCTCCTGCTCATTTGTTTCCACTGCACTTACATCCCGCTGTAGCACATTATTTCACTTTTTACAGACTATTGTACAATGATTATATCCACCCCCCCCCCAAAAAGCCCATAGATTATTGAGTAGCTTGCAACATGGTCTCGTGTGCTGTTAGCCACAAGGCTTACATCAGTTGCAGTGTCTGCCAAGTTCTGTCTTGAAATTCATGTGGTTGCCATAATTGTCATTTTGTTTTTAATATTTGGCAGATATAGGCTTCATTTCTCTTCATTCTATCTTTCTATATTTCCTAGCTTCTGTTTTATATAATTTCAAATCTCCAGTCATGCTTTAAGCTCAGTATTTCAATGCTTGCTTGCTTTAATCTCTTTAGTACCTTTTTTTCAGCATTAGAGCTGCTTCACTTAACATCCAACCTCTGACCTGCTCTTTTCCGATTCCACAATGATCTTTATCTTGTAACAAAATCAAAGAGATTGCCAGATTATTAGTTTTGCACTCTGTGTCATAGTTCACCTGCACACACATTTACTGACCTGTAATACCCTTAATTTTTAAAACAGCATAAATGTCCTATATATGTGCTCATCATGCAAAGAGATGGCACCTCAATCAGGATATGCTTCTATGCCTTGTGTCCACTGAGTACTGAGATATGAGACAACTTCCTTACTCCTGCACCAGATTAAGCAAGTGCTCATAGAATGAATGAATGCTTAGCAGAAAATAGTTATTCACAAAATAAAGTAAATATAGGAAAAGAGGATAATGAAGCTGATCTTTAGCAGATGTGCGCACCATGTAACATATAGCAGGGGCACATTTTACAGTAGTGAGTGTAATACGTGGGAAGTTTTATGTGGAGAGTAACCTACAAAGAGAGAGAGAAAGAAAAACACCAATTCAAGAAAAGCTAAAGTGGGCAAGGCTAGACAAACCTGTTGAGCAAAAGCAAGATCAACACTAAAGAGTCAAGAAAAGATAAAGTGGACAGGACTAGGCATGTGTGTGTTGAGAAGAGAGAAGTAGTACATATTTAATGAAACTGAACGGGAAATTTAGGCAGAATGTTGAAGAGAAAGAAGGGAACTGACAAGGGAGGATATAAACTGTGGGGAGGCAACCACCAGAGGATATCTTGGCAGCACTCAGAGGGCATTCATTGTTAGGAAAGGACATGGGAAAGGAAGAGAGATTTGATATGGTGCAATATTTATGCAATGGAGAAAGCCAAGTTCACTAATATAGAGAAGGCAGTTTCAAAAATATTCAAAGAGAAATATAGGCAAAAGCATCCAAATATGGAACATTTCACAATAAAAAGATTAATAGCATAAAGATGTAATGTGGAAAAGAAGATTAGTAGAGAAGAAGTTAAAGAAATAGAAATTGAAGTTATGGAGTGTCTGCGACATGAAGGATTTAATGTAGAAGGTCTAAAGCAGACTAAATCACAGCATGATGGAGTGAGTCCCCAGAATAAGGAAAAGCAAGAAGATCAGGAGACATGTGAAGAAGAAATACAGACATGGGAAAGGAAAAGAGATTTAATATGGTGTAATATTTATGCAAAGGAGAAAGCAAAACTAACTAATACAAAAAGAGCAGCACCACAGATATTTGAAGAGAAATACAGGCAAAGGAACCCGGATATGGAAAACTTTACAATACAAAAAATAAGAAGACTAAGAGGAAACAGAGAAAATGAGATTAGTAATGGAGACGTCAAAGAAATATAAATTGAGATTATGGAGCAGCTGCAAAGAGATGGAGTTAGTGTAGGAAATCAAATGCAGAAAACACCACAACAGGATAGAGCAATGGATATCCAAATTAAGCGGAAACCAGTGGAACAGGAAGCAATTGGTCAGGTGCCATATCAAGATATTTTGGAACCTTCCACAGGAAACCAGTATAAATGTTCACATGAAGCTAGACAGCAAAGGAAGGAACAGAAAACTGTGGAAACTCTGATGCAGTCAATGTTGAGGAGTGATAGGCCAGTAAGTTCCCATATGATAGAACAACTGATGGCGCAGGGTGAAGTTGAAGAGAATGTGCCACAGCAAGATGCTATAGAATCTTCTATAGAATGCCTGCAGGAAACAAAAAATAAGGGATGTGCCCTCAGTTTGGAAGAAAATTAGTTAAGAAAAGAGTTGCTTGATTTAATAGATGTAGACAGATATATCAGGATCAATGAAAGAAATAGACTGCAGAAGGTTAATAAACCCCAAAAGTCAGAAGTTTGATAAAACAAATGAACACAGTAATTAGGACTGTTCATACAGCTCCATGTGATATAACAGAAGTAAACAGAATATATTACTGTGCTGCTAAATTAATAACTGATAAAATTATACCACAGGAACACTGGGTAGCAAGGGAAAGGAAGGGGTGAATACCATCATGGAAATATCGAATGGAGAAAACTATAAAGCAGCTAAGACAAGAAGTGTCACTGTTAGAAGATTATAGAAGAAGGACCAGATCAGCAAAAATACTAAGAAAGATATATGTGATAAAAGCAATGTGCAGTATTAGGACAGACCAGGATCTATCATGTACTATTACAAATAAAAATTTCAGCACAGGTGGAAAGACTTAGAAGATATGAAGATAAATATAAAGGAAAAGTACAAAATAAGCAATTCCCATACATGTCAAGCAGAGCACCTCGCTGACCCTCTTCAAGAGAAATCTTGATGAGTGGATGGGAAAAAGACAATTCACCCTGGGGATAACTCCAGTGGCTCTACTCGACAAAGACATTGGGAACTAAGGTCAGGTGGCATGGTGCCAGAGTAATCCTATGGCTAGGCTTGTAAAGGCCCCAGGGCCATTAGCCTAGTACACACCTATGAACCTATGATTGATGATCCAAAACATTTTTATAGAAAATTGGAAAATAAGGTAAAAGGAATTGAAAGACTGCCAAAAAAAGAAGAAATAGATACATTTTGGAGAAGTATCTAAGCCGCGGTGGTGCAGCTGTAGTGTTGTTGCTTCACAGCAAGAGGTTCTCCCATTCATTTCTTGGCTGGAACGCCTTTTGTGTGGAGTCTGCATGTCCTCCCCGTGGTTGAGTGGCGTTCGAAAGACAAGCGTGAATGGGCGTGCCTTTGTTGAAGGTTGGGCGTCAGGGTGGCACCTCGGTACCATAAAAATTGACTGCCAGTCATTAGCGGACTGGAGTTCTGCTGTAGCAACCCTTAACCGGGAAAAGCTGAAAGAAGAAGAAGATCTATGAAGATCCTGTGGAAAGATGCTAAATGGATAGAAGAAGTGAAAGAATAAGAGGGTTAAAGGTACAGGATATGAAATGGGATGAAGTAACAGCCAGAGAGATTGAAACAAAGTTAAGAAAACCCTATAATTGGAAACCCCCAGTCCCAGATGCAGTACCTAACTTTTGGCTGAAAGTATTAACATTTTTGCATGAGGATTTAGCCATGAGTAAAAATTATTTATATGCACACCCCGAACAGACACTGCACTGGTTAACAACAGGAAAAACAATGCTCTAAGTTAAGAGTGAACCTACAAGCTACCCTAAAAATTATAGACCAATAACTTGTCTTCCAACGACATATAAACTATACACGGGAATTGACGCAGACAGAGTTTATAGTCATTTAGAAGAAAACTCAATTATGGCAGTAGAACAAAAGGGCAATAAAAGAAAGTCATATGGAACAAAGGATCATTTTTTGTTAAGTAAAGTTAAACTGGAAAACTGTAAAAAGGGGAAGAATCTAAGTATGGCATGGATTGACTGTAAAAAAACATTTGATAGTATCCCACATTCATGGATAAAAGGGTGCTTAAAAATGTATAAGATACACCCTACACTGACTGACTATATTACAGTAACCATGAAACAATGGCAGACCACTTTGCAACTAAGCCATGATAACGGACAGTTTATTATCCAGGGATAAATATTCAAAGGGGGACATTCCAAGGTGACTATCTGTCACCACTGCTATTTTGCCTTGCCATTAATCCATTAAGCTGTTTACTTAACAGTTTAGGCCATGGCTACAATTTGGCTCCTAGAAAACAACAAAGTCTAATGACTTCTCATCTTCACTTTGTCAATGATTTAACACTATATAGCTCATCAGATGAGGAACTGAAAGCACAGCTGCAGGTTGTCAAAACTTTTTCAGATGATATTGCAATGTCATTTAGTCTTGATAAATGTGCAAAAGCAACCTTAAAAAAAAGAAAACTGCAGTACCAGGAAAACATCAGTTTGGGACAAGAATGTGATATAAAAGAACTTGAGCAAGAGAGAGTGTATAAATACTTGGGAACTGATGAATGTATCAGCAATAAAACATGAACAAATGTGAATAAAACTCAGTAAGGAATACTTTAGAAGACTTAAATTGATCCTGAGAACAGCATTGACATCTAGGAACAAGATCCAAGCTATAAATCAATTTGCTCTTCCTGTCCTAACTTACAGTTTTGGGGTGATTGACTGGCCCCAAAAAGTGTTGCGTATATTGGATATTAAAACAAGAAGGATGTTTCATGCTCACCAAATGATTTATAAAAATCAGTGTATACCAAGATTATATATTCCTCATTCCAAAGGAGGGATGGGCCTCCTTGAAATTGATTACATGTATAGATCTGCAATCGTGGGACTCCACAGATATTTACTGACCTCACAAGATCCAAATATAGTGAAAGTTTTGAAACATGAGGAGAATAAATCTAAGATGACGTCTTTGCTTAATCTAGCAGAAGCATATCGATGCTAAGCAGGAATGGAAATCAAACCAGAAGTGGATAAAAATCAGCCAGCAACTGAATGTACCGAAAAAGCAAAAGAAAGAATATAAGGTGAAGGACCACATGAGGAAGCAAGAAATGTGGAAAAAACATAAATGTAGTTGCAAGCATAGGAAACTTCTGAAAGAGCCTCATGTTGATCAAGAATAAATGCAGGAATGGTTGAGGAGAGGTGAGTTCAAAGCAAGAAATGAAAGGTTAATATTGGCAGCCCAAGATAGTGGGCTTCGTACACGCTAGTTTACAAAGTCCATTGAACATGTGGGAGAAACAGACAAATGTAGGTTTTTTGAAACTGAATTGGAAACGGTCACACACCTCGTTGCTGGTTGTGACACACTAATGGCGGAAGGACTTTATACTGAAAGGCATACTAATGCGGAAAGACCGTTGCACTGGGGATTGTGCAAACATTATGGTATCGAAGTGGCTGAAAAATACTGCAAACATGAGCCACAAAGCATCACAGAAAATGATGAGGTTTATATCACATGGGATCACCCATTACCAACAGTTCAAAAGATAGATGCTAGACAACTGGATACAGTGGCCCAAGGAAAGAGGACAAAAGTAGCATTGATCATTGAAATCGCCACACCCAGTGACTACAGTGTCTTGCATACAGAGAGACACAAAGTCATAAAATACCAGGATCTGCAGGCAGAAATGAGACCCATGTGGAAGAAAGATACCCAGACAGTTCTAAGAGCAGTAGGAGCAACAGGTCTTATAGGTCTTATAAAAAAGAATTTACAATCGTATTTAGATATGTTACCAATCCAAGCAACCCCGTACGAATTGCAGGAGTCATTACTGGGCACATTGTGGGTGCTGTGAAGAACACTACTGGCTGACATCAAAGAGTAAAACAATACTAATCTCATGAACTTTAATCGTCCTCTGACTTAGGAATGGGGTCCATTTCTGTCTTGGTATTAGAAATCCAAAAGACTTGGAGAAATTAAAAAGAGTTAGGAATGACTGAGTATAGCACTAGGTAGTGGAAAGGCATCTTCTTTTATCTTAGAATAGCAGGCAAGAAGTAAACGAGATGAGAAAGGCAGAGAACCTTTAAAAAGCAAGGCAGGAATGAAAGGCAATCAAGAGGAGGAAGAGAGAATGGAGACATGACTAAAATGAAAGGGAGGATAAGTAGGGGAAAGCAGAGGAGAAGCAATGCAAACATAAGAGAAGGAGGGATTAAAGCCACAATCGTGTAATTTGTGTGGTATCTCACAGCCAGCTGAAATGAAAAATGATAAACATGTTCAGAAAAAGTAGAAGTAGAAATCTAATTGTCATTTGGGAGCTGAAAAGGAAATTAAGCAAGCAATAATGCCCTCCAGGTTGTGTGTTAATGTGTAATTAATGCCCACCCACCTCTACATCTCTGGAATGGCATTAATTACATATTAACACACACCCTGGAGGGCATTATTGTGCTTAGAGAATGGGCTCTCTGTAAAATTGTTGTTTTACTTACTTATTTATATTTTTTATTACTACATATTTTTTATATATTTTGGATGTAAAATAGTTCCTCCATCTAATGTGGCAAAGTTGCTGTAGCATACGTAAATGTTGTTAGATGAAGCATTTTGCATCCAAAATATATCCATTTTAAAAAAATATGTAGATGTTTGCCTTATTTTTTGGTCCGTTACAGCTAAAATGGTTTCTTACCAGTCATTGGGTATTGAGGTCACTAAATAATGACATACATTTGACTTTCAGACTTTATTTCCTTCAGAAAAATTCATGTTAAACACAAATCCAGTTATTTTTTTAAGTATAACATTTAAAATCTGTTCCTAGTTTTGAACTTTGTTCCCCCTTTATTTCAGGCTTTACCCACATTTTTTTAGTTAAAGGGTCGAGAGGTATGCAAACCTCTTATCTGCTGCTGCTAGTGTTTCATCAATCTCACTGTCATTCCCTCTGTCACAGAGACATACACCCCCACAAACAAATACTTGTACTTCAGAAAATGCATGCTGACACAAGTGTTTATTACATCAGGTTTCAGAGTTCGCTTCAGTTAACTTATGTAAGTGGTGATAGGTACGTTAACCTCTTGACTACTGCTGCTGCCTGTGTTAGATCACTCACACTCTCCATACTCTCACTCACACACACTTCGCTTTCATGCACACATTCACACACACAGGCAGAAACTTAAACACACACACACACACACACACACTTTTTTCTGTTATGTTTAGATTTTGCACTCTCTAAACAGCAAAGCGCTGCTTAAAAACATAAAATAATGGCTCGATTATTCTCGCTTTTACTTACATGCATGCATATACTCACACACACACACTTTTGTTTTTCAGTATTTTTCCATATATTTTACACTCGCTAAACAGAAGAAGTGCTGCTTAGCGAGTGTAAAATAATAGCGACTGTTAGTTTTTTTCTGTCTGAGCTCCACAGCGGCTTGATATGCTGCTGTGAAGAAGCAGACTAATTTTTCAGTGGGCATTACTTATACATTAATACCCTGCTGGTGAACATTTATTCTCCAATCAGGGTGCTGATGTACAGTTTGCGCATTTTCTAAAATAAATTAGTAAGTAGTAGTGTAAAGTACATGGGTACTAAGTTGGACAAACTGGGGGGGTTGTGACTATGGTATCTAGAAAGGTGTATGAGGAAAGGAAATCAGTGAGTAAATAAGGAGGGAGGTGACAGTGAGGAGAAAGACAAGAAACTCAGAAGGCATAGAATAAATAGGTATATAGACAGAAGACAGACTGACATAAACTGAGATAGACAGACAGACAGATGGATGGACAGATAGAAAGACAGATAAACTGATAGATAAATGATAGATAGACTCCAAACAATGATAAATGAGAAACACCAACCCTACAGCTAAGCTGTTACAGAAGTGGGCCACTGCTATCCCCAGTCCACTAGATGCCAGGAAAGGCCCAAATATGTACTCAGCCACTCTCTGCTGTACTATATTGCTACAGACAATTAGATTAACACAGTAAGCAAGCTGAGGCTGAGGAGTTCAAAGACTGGACTACAGGTAATGGCTCATCCATAATTCATAGCTATAATCCTCCACCCCACATGCAGATGATGCAGGACTGCCTGTTCCTGAGTGCAAGGCGTTGAGAAGTGTACAGATGTCATGCATAGGTGAATAGGAATATAGCATATACAAGGTAAAAACAAGTAAAAGTAGAAATAGTCCATCAGTTAGTGCAGATAATTAAGATGTTGAGCTGTTGGAGGCTACCAGTATGGTGCTACATTGAGTCGGAACAAGCTCTACCTCTCCCCAGTGATGTTCTTGATTTAATGACTAAAACTGGCTTTTAGTGTGCAAAACATACACATACATTTACAAGAATGCAGAATGGAAAACTTCTGAATACTAAAAAAGAAGGGAACAAAACAGGGCAGGAACTTAGGATCTCAGGAAACAGGGGGATTCCCAGTCACCAAGTGGCTACCAACATGTGGTTTAAAGCCACAAAAAGTATTATGGCAGTGCAAGGCTGCAGTGCTTCCACACATTTAGACCATCACCCACACAGTTAGTGATTGAAGGTGAAGGTGTCTCTATCTATATTAGTAACAGGTGTACCTCAATGTTAGTTAAACACGATGATATCCTGGAGTTCACCACATGCAAATCACCTTAGACAGAGGTGCCTTGCCATGTGTTAGCAAGCTATAGGTCACCATCTATAGCTCAATAATCCAACAACTCTTATCTAGCCCTACTGGAGGTACTCTCTATCCAACCAAACACTCTATTTGTGGAAGACTTTAACTAGTCCTCTATAGACTGGAAAACACACACTGCCACCAACTTGCAGGCAAAATATTTCCTGGACTTTAACAGAAATGTCCCTGATCAGTAAATGCACACTTTAACCAGAGATTCAAACATACTGGACCTTGTTCTCACCGATATGTGAGAGGATTGCACTTGTGAGGTTGGATCCAAAGCTGTCTCATTCAAAATAAAAATGAAATTGGATAATGAAGCTAAACCTGTTAAAGTTAGAAATTATTCTAAAAAATCTACATCCTATTAGACTATAGTTTGTCAAAATTCAATGCCCTGCCCAACCCAGAGTTCACAGCAGCCTATGCAAAATTATTCATAGAAACACTGTACAAACATGTAAATGGCAGCTCAGAGGCTGCTGTACCTACCAGAAGTAAGACCAAAACAAACCCCAAAAAACAAACTGCACTGGTGGAATCCTTGTCTTAACCGGGTGTTTAACAAAAGGAAAAAAAATGTCATGGCCAAAGTCAGAATGAGCAAATCTCATAATGACAAGAACTCACTAGTTAACTAAATAGGAAACTATGAGGACTAATTAAATCCAACAAGCCCAGTCATGACCTCAAGATAGCCTCTCAGTCTAAAGATAAACACAAGGCCTAATACAGTGATGTCTGAAACTTCAAAGGTGACATGTAACAGTGTGCTGAACTGGTAGCACATGGCACCACTTTCACTGTGTGACATAGCGAATCTACTGGCTGACAAATTCAGCTCAAACTTTACAACGCACTCCCCCCACCACCCCTTGTGAAATCCCTACCAGCCCCAAATTATCTCAAAGGAGCAGGTCACAGCATCACTCACTAAGTCTAAAAACACAGCCTCACTGGGGCCTGACAATATCCCAGGTTGCCTCGTAAATAGCTAGAAACATGAGCTATCAGGACCACTTGAGTCACTTTTCTTCTACAGCATCAAAACTGGCCATGTACCTAGTGAATGGAGAATGAAAATGGTTATTCCCCTTCACAAATGTGGACCATTAACTGACCTTTGAAACTACTGACCCATTAGTCTGATTAGTCTAGTATGCAGGACGATCGAACAAATTATCATGGAAATGATCAACAACGACATTGACAATTTACAGAAACTGGAATCATCCCAATTTGGATTTGTCAAAGGAAGGTCATGCCTACTTAACCTGTTTGACTTCTTTGAGAAGGTAACCAAGGCAATGAATAAAGAGAATGTGGTGCATACCATATACCTAGACCTGGCTAAGGCACAAAACACAATACCCAACTCAGGTATTGTGGGCAAACTCCCTGAGCTAGGCAGAAATTGCTACACAATTCACTGGATTGCCATCTGGCTCACCGATAGGATCCAATATGTCAATATTGGTGAGACCACCTCCACCAAGAGGCAGGTCACCAATGGAGTACCACAGGTCTCCATGCTGGACCCACTCCTGTTTGGCATCTACTTTTCAGAAGTCATGGCTAATGTAAGGGATCTCTGGCTCACCAAGTTTGCAGAAGACTGTAAATTGGGAGCTATCATAAATTCTTCCATGGCACTAACATCCTGCAAGATGGCCTAATACAAGCAAATGACGAGTGCCAAAGCCATGGATTACAACTCAATGCAAAGAGAAGCATTATAGTGTATTTTAGGAAACTGACTACCTATGCAAATTACTCCATTTGTAAAATACCCCTAAGAGTTGACTCTGTAGTTATAGATATTGGAATATATGTAGACAGTAATCTGGCCTTTGACCAACACAGACAAGGTTGTAAGAAAATCATTCTATGTCACCCAACTTATAAGTAAGGGTATAACATCCAAGTCCAAGGAGGTTATAGTACTACTCTACTTATAGTTCCTTATCAGAGCCATCATTGAGTACAATGCCCTCTTCAGCATGCACCTGACTAGGCAAATGCAACAGCTGGAATGCCTACAGAGGTTCCTCACCAAGAGAATCCAAGGAATTAACACACTGTCCTACACAGATCATCTTAGATCCCTATTAATATACTTGGTCTCCTACAGGTTGTTAAGAAGTGATCTGTGCTTGGCATATAAAGCATCCATAGACCTAGCCCTGATGCAGCTTTTGCATATGCACTAATCGAGCCACACCAGAAACATGTTTGCAACATAGGATCATAGGATCACAGGAAGTTACTAGGCTAATGGCTCTAGGGCCCTTAAAAGCATAGCCAAGTTCTAACATTATTTCCAAGATCAGCACCTATTGCCCCTGTCCAAGAGGAAAACAGGTGGGACCCCACTGTGAATTTATGGTTACCCATCCAGTCGTCCAGATTGTGTTTGAAGAGGGCCAAAGAGGTGCTCTGTTTGACATGAAGTGGGAGTCTGTTCTAAAGGTGTGGTAACCTCTGGGAGAGAAATCTGTCCCTCAAGCAAATTATATTAATGTCACATACAGGTTAAGGTCTTTAGAGTGAGTAACACATGTACTATTTGACTTACTAAGATGCAGCATTTCCAGTAAAGGAGGGTCAGAGATTGGCTTGTATGCAAGACAGAGATCGCCTCTGAGTAGTCTGCATGAAACAGAATAAAGTGACAGTGATTTCAGATGATCCACATAGGACAGACGATGAAGACCTTGAATTTTCCTTGGGAGGAACCTTTATGGTCTCTCCAATTGCTGCAGGTGCTTGGAATGGTACATACCAAAAGGGGCACTGTAATCAATTATTGGCCTGATGAGGGAAGACTACAGGGAGATTATAACTTCTTTTTTTCTGGGGACAATGCCCTTACTTATGAGCTGAATCCATCAAGATTCAACCCTCTGCCATGATCCTTGGTGACTTTAACTATCCAACCATAGAGTGGAAGACATATTCTAGCCTAAACATGAATGCCAAGAGATTCCTCAACTTCGTCAATGCCAGTGGATTGGATCAGCTGGTCAACACTCTAAGAGAGGTGAAAATATCCTGGACTTGGTGCTAACCAACATGAGTAGCCACTGTAACACCCCCACAGTGTCATCCTCCTTGGTAAGATCTGACCATAAAGCAATCACTTTTGCAGTCACCATCTCCCCTGACCCCCCCCCCCCCCCCGTCCCTGTCAGGGTCAAATGAAAAAAAAAACTTTTCCAAAACTGACTTACAATCTCTTCAGAGCAGGTATAAGCAGCTTCACAGCCACCATTCCTTCAGCTGGAACTAGCTCTAATGTCCAAGCCTGCACCAAAAAACTATATGAGCACCTACATAGCTGTATGGACTCAGCAATATAGGACCAAATCATCTTTCTCAAGGAAGACTAAACCTGTCTGGTGGACAGCAGCAATAAACAAACTCTATAATAAAAGGAAAAATTTGCTCTCCAGGTCCAAGAAGGAGCAGGTGCAAAGTTGGAAGCAATCTCTCCTTTGTCTGAGCAAGCAAATGAGGTCACTGGTGAAATCCTCTAAGGCTAACTTTCAGTCCAAATTGGTCACATTGACTAAGGACAATCACAAAGCCTTCTTCACATATGTCCGCAATCTCAAAGGTGATACCCAAATCTGCTCTGAACTGGTGGTCAATAACACCACATACACAAACACCACAGATATAGCCAACTTGCTGGCAGACAGGTTTAGTGAAAACTTCACCCCCCTGCCCTCCATCAGTAAACTAGGACATCCCCAGCACCTGCCCCCTTCCCCTCATCATCAGGAGCAGGTCCTTAATGCCCTCTCAAAGGCATAAAATACAATCTCCATGGGACCTGATAACATCCCTGGCTATATCCTACATAAACTCAGGCATGAGCTCTCAGCTACATTAGACACCCTATTCAACCAAAGCCTGAGCACTGGCTTCATCCCAGCTGAATGGAGGAGAGCCACTGTCATCCCTCTACACAAAGGTGGAGTGTCCACTGACCCAGGCAGTTATAAGTCCATCAGCCTAACTAACCTGATCTGCAAGGCCATGGAATGCATTATTGTGGACCTTATAAACAAGGGCATTGGCAACCTCCAAATGCTTGACCCACACAGTTTGGTTTTGTCAAAGGGAGATCATGCCTGTTAATCTTGGTTGACTTCTTCTAAACAGTCACCAAAGCCATGGATGAGGGGAAGACAGTGCACACCACCTACCTTGACCTAGCCAAAGTCTTTGACACTATTCCCCACTCGAGCATAATAGATAAACTCTGCCAGCTAGGCATCAGCCTGTATGTTACCAGATGGGTAGCTAACGGGCTCCCTGATAGAACCCACTCAATCAAAGTAGGGGAAGCCACCTTTAGTAGTAGACTCATAATGAGTGGTGAACCCCAAGGATGGGTCTTGGGGCCTCTACTATTTGGGATATACTTTTCTGAGGTGCGAGCCAAAACCAGTGGTCTGTGGCTGACGAAGTCTGCAGATGACTGCAAGCTGGGCTCTGACTTACATTCCCCTAGTGATGTGAACATCCTCCAAGAGGGCCTAGCCCAAACTAATGACTGGTGTCAGAAGCATGGTCTCAAACCGAATGCCAAGAAATGCATCATTATCCCCTTTGGGGAAAATGTCATCCCCACTAATTATCACATTAGTAACAATGTGTTAAGCGTGCAATCAGTCATGAGGGACTTAGGCACCCAGGTTGATAGCAACCTGGCTTTTGACCACCACATTGCCTCCATTGTATGGAAGGCTTTCACCATGGCCCACTTCATAAATAATGGTATTATATCCAGGAACAAGGAGGCCATAACAACCCTGTACTCCTCCCCTATCAGACTCATTATTGAGTACAATGCCCCCTTTGGCATGTACCTTGCCAAACACATGCAGCAGATGGAGAAACCACAGAGATTACCGACCAGGAAAATCCAGGGTCTCAAACACCTATCCTATACAGATAGGTTAAAAGCCCTGTCCCTCTACTCAGTCTCATAAAGACTGCTCAGAGGTGACCTGTGTCTGGCATAGAAGACCATTTCAGATCAAGCCTTGATGGAGTTGCTGCATATCCATATGACAAACTCCACTCACTCAACCTGCACATAAGGCCTTAACCTGGTTTGTGACATTAATAGCACTTGTTGGCGGGATAGATTTGTGTCCCAAAGACTCCCCCATCTGTGGCATAGACTCCCTCTCCATGTCAAGCAGAGTACCTCTTTAGCCCTCTTTAAGAGGAACCTGGATAACTGGATGGGAAACAGAAAATACACCCCTGGGATTCCACCTGTGTCCCTGCTGGACAGGGGAAACAGGTGTTGACTTTGAGAGAACATGGATAAAATTCTTGGCTAGGCTTATAAGGCCTATGAACCTATGAACCTATGAGCAATATAGAATGCCCTTCTTACCACTGTGGAGACATGGTAGTCAAAGATGAGGTTGCTGTCAATCTGTGTGATCAGGTCTCCCACCACTGAGTGCATACTTAAGGTGTTGCTATTAATTGGTAGTTAGCAGGAACATAACCCTTGCCAAAAGGGATGATAATACATTTTTTGCATTGAGTTTAAGGCCATGAGTTTGGCACCAATCATTTGCTTGTGTAAGACCCTCTTGTAGGAGGGTCCCTATTACATCATCAAAAATTCAGTTAATTGAATGGCATTTTCGGTGCACTTACATCAGTCTAGCTAAGGAACTATATACTCTGTATGGAAGGTACTATATTTTCATTTTTATATTTACTTGTTCATTATTAAGTTTTTCTCTCTTACTATGTTATATACATACATTATAAAATTGTCTTTTGTACTTTGATATTTATACTAATGTAAAACCAAATAGTAATTGTTTGTATTGGAGTTTTTCTTATATGGTCTCCACTGAAAATGGGCCTGTGCTCAGTTGGACTAACCCAGTTAACAAACATGAAATAAATAAATAAACATGTCATTCACTGAACTATTCATAGTGATATTCCAGTACGGTGAAGATCAGAAAATGTGCCCTTTCCTCACTGCAGTGTAATCTCTGAGTTGGTATATATAATTAGCAGGGGGTGAGGGGTGTGCAGCCCCACACAAGAGCGGAATTGGATGAATGGCATTCTCAATGAAATGCTGTTCACTCAGGAGAGTTTTCTCTGATGTAATATAGACCCGTGTAGGATGTTGACATAATTTGGAGATTCTATGACCACTCCCAGTTTTCAGTCATCAGTCAATAGATTCCAAGCAGCAGAGATCCCAGGGCTGATCCTTGTGGAATACCACTGGTTACAGGTCTGCTGTTGGAGGTGGATTCCCATATTTTGACATGATATGGATTCTATCAGTGAGCCAGGTAGCGACCCACTTAATGATACAAGGGTTGATACCTATCTAGGTGAGTTTGTCAATGATGCCTGAATGGGGGATAGTGCCAAATGCCATTGCTAGATCTAGGCAGGCTGTATGCACAGATGTCCCCTCATCCAGGGGCTTGGTGACTGTCTCAAAGAAGTCCACCAAGTTTAACAGCCGTGATCTCCCATTGACAAATCCAAACTGAGTAGGGTCAAGTGTATGGAGATTATCTATATCTTTGTTGATAAGGTCCATGATAATTTGCTCCATGGCCTTGCAGATAAGGCTTATCAGGCTAATAAAGCTATAGTTCTTGGGGTCAGTGGAAACACCACCTTTGTGCAAGGGAGTAACACTGGCCATTTTTTATTCAGCTGGGAAGAAGCTGGTGCTTAGACTATGATTAAAAAGAGTACCCAATGGTATATATAACCACCAGACCGGCAAATATTATATAAACCACAAAAATGGGAAGGCCAGGAATACAAAAAGCAGTCACTTTAATAAAACACACAAAAGAATCCTTACAAATCTCTAGCACCTTGGCTAAAACAAGGCTTTAACAGAGTAGAATCCACACTCTACCATACACTTCTTAAATATGCCCTATCAAATCAGTTAAACAATTATCTAATAATTGATTAAAAACATTTAAAGAAGCCATTCACAAGAAACATTTCCAATTATATTCTCTAAACCTACAGGGAAAAGAGTATTAAACTTTAAAATAAAAATATATTCTTTTCTTCTCAATTGATATTTTATATCATACAACACTGCTTTTTCATTTAATACTTGTTCCAAAACTGTTGCTTGCAACCCAGATGGATCCCCATTGTGAACTCGTTGAAAGTGTACGGACTAACTTCACCATCCTTCTTAATGTCCCTTACATGTTCTTTTAGCCTTACTGAAAAACACACAGGGACATCTCAAAACATCTATCACCCCTTCCCAATAGTACCGAATGGTGTTGCTAATTCTTGTTGGAGTCCACATAGGACACAGCCTGGGATGTCATCAGGTTCCATAGATGCCGTGTTCCTGGCCTTAGAGTGGCATTAATGACCTCTATTTAGAGATACAAGGCAGGGGATAGGTAGCAAGGATGTCATGGGGTACATGTGGTGGGGACAGGAGAATGAAGTTTTCACAGAACCTGTCTGCCAACAGGCTAGCTATGTCCACATGCTCAGTATATGTGATATGATTAACTACTAGTTAGGCACAAATCTAGGCCTTTCCTTTTAGGTTATGGATGTAACTAAAGAATGCCTTATGGTTGTCTTTATTTTAGCTAATTTGGATTCATAGTTTGCATTGGAGGACTTCACAAGAAGTCTTATTCACTTGTTTAAGCTGATGAGGGAGTGTTACCAGTTAAGAGCTCACTCCCTCTTATTCTTAGATAGCAATTTCTTCCTCTTATTGTAAAGCCTGTTAATAGCAGTTGTCCACCAGTCAAGTTTGCTATTCATTGAGGAGCTTGTTTTGGTCCTATCAGGCATGGCCAAGTCAATGCAGTTATACAGATGTTTGTATAAAGCATTGGTGTAGAACTTGGCATAGTTGCCAGTTCCATCTGAGGGGGGAGGTGCAGAAAATCTATTTATACCATCTTGTAAGAGGTTATAATCTGCTTTTGAGAAGTTTTTTTAGTTTAGATGCGGCTTGGGGAGGGGGCAGGTGTGATAGTTAATTCAAATGAGACTGATTTGTGGTCATATCTCACAGTGGGGGTGCTACACTGGTCCCCCATATTGTTAAGGACCAGATCCAGGATGTTGGGGGTGTCAACCAGCTGGTCCAGGGCATTTGAGTTAATGAAGTTGAGGAACCTTTGGGCAAGTGAGTTAGAGCATGAGTAGTTTACCCAGTCAAGTAGTTAAAGTCACCCAAAACCATGCTGTTAGGATGTATATTGATAGACTCAAGTAGATCCAAATAGGCAGAGTGGGTGTCCTGATTCATTGAGAGGGTCCTGTAGCTGGCAAGGACTTGAATAGGTGTCCTACCAACAGTTAATTGCACCCTTAAGTATCTCCAGCGAACCATGCTGTTTGACCAATATGGAGGTGTAGTTATCTTTAATGAAAATTGATAAACCGCCTCCTTTCATTTTCACACATTCAGTTTGTGGTCTGAACATAACTAGAATATACCGGTAATATAGATATGTGACTCAAAGGATCCCCATGCTCTGGGGCAGGCTCCCCATCCATGTGAAACAGAGTCCATCCCTAACCCTATTCAAAAATAACCTTGATCATTAAATGGGAAATCACAAATTCATCCCCGGGATGGCCTCCATGTCTCTTATAGACAGAGGCTGATAGTAAACATTCCCTAACTAACATTGGATGGGTAATCATAAATTCATACTTAGGCTAGCTCCCATGTCTCTTATAGACTGAGGCCAACAGTAAACATTCCCTAACTAACATACCTCTCCAAATAACTTTTTTTAGCAACCTGAGTAACATACCCTTCCTAATTAACATGCCCCTCCTAAAAAAGATACCACCCAATTAATATGAACTGTTCCCAGATGATGCAATTGGCTAGGCTTATAAAGGCTCTGGTGGTCGTTAGCCTAGTATATACCTATGAACTTATGAATCTATGAACTGAAGTTCCCTGTCACTGACAAAAAGATACAGCAACATTACAGGAAAAAATTGTCAGAATGTCTTCAGAATTGTTGAATGTATCTGGGACTCTAAAGATGATATAAAATCCAATGCCAAGTGTTTGTAGTTAGTAGAAAATACATTATCCAAACATTCAGATTATCTGGAGAGACTGCAAAAGTCTGAAAGTGAACTGAGTGAAAAACTGAAGGAAACTGAAATAAGGCATGACAAATGAGAGAAACATTAACAGAGTTAGAAGACAGAACCAGAAGGGAAACCCTCAGATTTGTATATATTCTGAAGGAATTGAGTGCAGCAACTGTGTTCATTTTGTGAAACCATTAGTAGATGATGGACTGAGAAACCTAAAAATTAGACCTTGATAGAACGAACACAGTTTGTTTTCAGCAGCTAAAAGGGACACAAAGAAATTTCAGAACCATTTACTTACGGAACAGATCCTCAACAAATGGTGAAAAAATGAAACAGTCTTGAAAACTGGGGAAAAACAAGTGTTTTCAGAAAATGACTTTTCAGTGAATACAAGAGTGAGAAGGAAAAGTTAATTTGGTAATAAGAGTGTATAAGGATAAGCAAGTCAGGGCCCACTTTAGGGTGCTATACCCTACTTCTTTAAATATATTTAAAAATAGAAAAATTAATATTAAATATAAAATATAAAAATATAAACTAAAATATTTAAAAAATGGTGGCGCCTTGTAAGGCTGCAGATGCTTTGGCTCGACTGGGAAATGTGCGTTATTTACTGTTTTGCACCTAAAGCAACAAAAAAATCCAGAATTAAGGGAAGTACTGAAGGCAAACTAAGTTATAATCGAAGCTGCTAGAAATTTGATCCTCAAGCACGCTGTGATGCAGGCTTGATCAGCTGCTGTCTGCAGGGCCTTTAATGCCTACTACACTCCAGGAACTTCAGGAACCCCGAGAACAAGGAATTATAATCAATCATGGCCCAATATGTCTTGCACAAGCAGAGCTAACGTCTAACATATCTAAAAGGAGGATAAGAAGGAAAAGATGTGAAAGACTGAGGAAAAGAGGAACAAGAGCAGGAATATCTGCAAGGCTTAAGGCCAGCCCACACAGGCCTGCACTTTCATCTATATTACTGGTCAATGTTCACTGCCTGGAAAACAAGATGGACTACTTAAGGCTAAACTAACTACAAATAACAAGGAGAGAAATAGTTGTGTGCTCATATTTACATTGACTTGGTTACACTCTAATATCTGTGATAGTGCTGTGCACGTGGAAGGGCTGACACTATTTAGAGCTGACAGGAATCAGATCCTTAGCGACATATCTAGAGTAGAGGTGTCTGTATATATGTCAATAACAGATGGTGAACCAACTGTGAAGCAATTGCCACTCATTGCTCAGAAAACATCGACTTCATGATTCTAAAATGTAGACCCGTCTACTTGCTAAGGGAGTTTAATGGTGTGAGCATCACAGCTGTTTATATTCCTCCCAGTGCCAACACCAATGAGGTTCTGGTCGCACTTCACCAGTCAATCAATGAGCTTCAGAATGATAACCCAGAATTCACTCACATAACAGCTGGTGACTTCAACCAAGCAAACCTGGTCAGTTCTACTTAACTATCACCAACATGTGTTCTTCGCCAAGAGGGGAGAGAACACACTGAACAGGGTATATGCCAGTGTCAAGCTGGCTTATACGGCAGTACCACACCCACACTTGGGAAACTTGGACCATCTGGCCATCATGCTAATCCCTGTGTATAAACCACTATTAATAAGAGACATGCCAACTAAGAAGCAAACAAGAATATGGCCAGAGGGAGTGGTCTCAGCACTCCAGGACTGCTTTGAGAACATGGACTGGAACATGTTTAAGGTTGCGGCTATGGAGAACCAGCTCATCAATCTAGATGAGTACACAGAATCTGTGATGGCACACATATCCAAAAGTGTGGACGATGTGACAACCATCAAAACCATCACCATAAGGGACAACCCAAAACCCTGCTTAACAAGTGAAGTATATGAGCTCTTAAAGGCGCATAATGCTGCCTTTAAGAAGGGAGAGAAGGATGCCCTCAGGGAGATCAGATCAAACCTAAATAGAGGAATAAAGAAGGCCAAGGGTGCCTATGGACAAAAAATCCAGAGTCACTTCTCAGACCTAAGAGACTCCAGACGTCTGTGGCAGGGGGTACAATCCTTGACAGACTACAGACCTGTATCCACCATATGTAATGAAAACATTGAATTTCTAAATGAGCTCAACATCTACTTCAGCAGGTATGATGAAGGGAATGACAAAAAGGCTAAAAAAACTCACCACCAGGCAAGATGAGGTAGCACTCTGTCTCAAGCCAGCTGATGTTCAGACAACTCTAAGATGGGTAAACACAAGGAAGGTGGTGGGACCAGACAACATTCTGGGACAAGTGCTCAGAGACTGTGATGTCCAACTGACCATGGTTCTTACTGACATATTTAACACATCTCTCTATCAGGCCATAGTACTCAAGTGCTTCAAGACCATAACAATACTACCACTACCTAAAAAGTCTCAGCCAGCAAATATGAACAACTATCATCCAGTAGCTCTCACCTCTACAGTAATGAAGTATTTCAAAAAACTGGTCAAAGACTATTTAACAACAAATCTTCCTGCAGAACTGGATCTACTCCAGTTTGCTTATCGGTCCAACTGCTCCACTGCAGATGCCATCTTGATGGCACTCTACACATCCTTATCTCATCTGGAAAACAAGAACTGTTATGTCCGACTTCAGCTCTGCCTTTAACACAGTCATACAACAACATCTGATAGAGAAACTGATTCAATTGAGGGTTAGTACTCCTTTGTGTAACTGAATTTTGGACTTCATTATTGACAGACAGCAAAGAGTAAGAGTTGGCAATAACACCTCGAAGACCTTACACTGAACACAGGAGTCCCTCAAGGATGGGTTCTCACTCCTCTGCTATTTATCATGCTGACCCACGAATGCACAGCCAGGTTCAGCTCAAATCGCATCATCATATTCATGGATTATACTACAGTCATAGGCCTAATGAGCAATGGTGATGAAACAGCATACAGAGAGGAGGTGAAACATCTGATTGACTGATGTGATAACAATAACATGGCTCTGAAAGTAAAAACTAAAGAGGTAATTGCAGACTTCAGGAAAAATTGTTGGCACAGCTCCCTCTCACAACCGAGGGAGAAACATTGGAAAGGGTGAATAATACCAGATTTCTAGGGGTGTACCCTGCAGAAGACTTGACGTGGTCCATTAATACTAATCACATTGTCATAAAACACAACAAAGACTCCACTTCTTTCGCAGGTTGATGAGAGCAAACCTCCCATCTCCAGTGCTCACAACTTTCTATAGAGGCACCATTAAGACCATCTTGACAAGCAATATCACAGTATGGTATGGAAACTGCAAGGACATGGATCGTAAGGCCCTCCAAGGGTTGGTAAAAGTGGCAGAGAGGATAACGAGGTCCACATTTCTATCTATATAGGATTTGCACTCTGCTCAGTATCTCGGAAGAGACACAAAGATTGTTAAAGACCACATCCCCCCAGCTCAGTTACTGTTCTCCTGCTTGACTTCAGGCAAGCGCTACAGAAGTAGACATTGCAAAATGACTAGATTCAGAAATGGTTTCTTTCCTCAGGCCATCAGTCTATTACACCTGAGTAGCAAGGCAAGCCAACAGGTCACCTAGTCAGTGGCCACACAGGCTGAAGGAAATATATTTTTCTTAAAGTGCAATAACTCATTACTAGGTTCTCTCACTTGTGCAATAGCTCACTGAATGCTTATTACTTTTGTGCAATAACTTGAAATACAAGCTACAGTCCATGCAATGGACAAAATGGTCTCTAATCTACCACTGCTTAAGCCTCTAAGTGCAATAGCTACTGTGTAGCACTGAGTGCTTCTATAGATAGGCATACAAAAATTGCAATTATGTCCTGGTGTCGTGTCAAAGTTAATATCATATACAGAGTCTGTAGTTCTGTTTTTGTGTCAATGTTAATGTCATATATAGAGTCTGAAGTTTTCTTGTTATATTTATATTATTATATTTTTATATGTTTTTTGACTGCACATTGAGCTTGAAGCAACCAAAATGTGTTTATCCTGCACTCATGTGTGGGGTCTACATGACAATAAAGTTTAATTTGACTTTGACTTATATTTCTCTTTAATATTAAACAAGTTTTTGGATTCTGAGGACTGGAGGCTGTATTGGAAATCTAGAAGTATATTAAAGAAAATCTACAAGAAGACCAAAATGGCCAACAAAAGACTGTAGAGGAAATCTTATCAATCACCTCAAGGAAATCCCAAGAGGCATTTTCACTGAAGCACTTCCCACCACTGTTAAAAAAAAGAAAAAAACAGAAAATGGAAGAAAAATAAAAGGAGATATTCCAGGCAACTGAAAGAAAAAGCGACTACTTGTTATTCGAAAAAAAAACACCAGAGTTAAATGTATACCAGGACAGTGAAAAGATGAAGGGCTTCTACAAGGATTTGGTTATTTAAGTCATGGGCATTTTAGTTAAGCTTCAGTAAAGTTTTGATGTGTAACTAGCCAGATATGTTAACAGTTTATGCTTGCTGTTTGATGAAAAAAAGTATCAATATTTATTCATAAAGATAAAATGCATGTGTCTTTCTGGATTCCTGAAAGGAAAAATGAGCGTCTTTACTTTTTGCATGTAATAAAGTGAGACATTGTTAGAGGCTTTTATCACCCTGACTGTTATACGAATTGATTAATCTGGAGCCAGGAATAAGCACATTTCATGTGCCCTGAACTGAATGATAAATAATTTACATTTAATAGCCCTTGGCTCTAAATAGAGCAACAATTAAACTTGCAACTTTGCTGTTGATGGGTAATAGCTGAACTTGGTGCTCTTTTCTGCATTTGGAAGCCATGATGACTGTTTGATTCAATTAACTGTTAGGGGGTGTGTCATTAAAATTAAGGTAGGATGCACTGGAAAAGAGATAAAGCTAATTGGCTGATAGAAGGAGATTCCTAGAAGGTCAATTGGCTGACGTGGGGCTACTTTTTCTAAACTGAGTGAATAGTTTAGATATCTGCCAATATTTACTCACAAACAGGGATTTCAGGGACAGAAGAAAAGGTACTGCAAGGAGCAGGAAGAAGTTAAAAGTGCCACGCAGGCAATGATCTTTTCCAATTAACTTCATGTTATAAAAATAGAGTTGGTCTTGGGGGAAATAGACAGGGGGGGAAGGAAGACAAATAAGAAAATAAAATATTTTCTCCTTTAGCTGTGCTTCCAATTGACACCATACCTATCAACCTGCAGATATTGAGTAGCGGTACAAAGGCTTTTGAAAAGTAGGTGCATCGAGTCAAAAATCAGGACACCTAATAAGCATAAGATGTGAATACTGAAGATCACATAATTCTTCCTGCTTCAAACAGGATTATGAGTTACTACTCAGAAACACAAGTTTAAAAACTATAAATGACAAAAATATAAGATTTTAATAAGGTGCTGCGGTAGCATTGTCGCTTCACAGTAAGACACTGTCCGGTTCGATTCTCAGCTAGAGTGTCTTCTGCGTGGAGACATGCATGAATGGGCATACCTTCGTTGAAGGTTTTGCGTCAGGGCTGGTAACTCGGCACGTAAAAATCAACTACCAATCATTAGCGGACTTTCTGCTGTGGCGACCCCTAACCGGGAAAAGCCGAAAGAAACACCACCACCAGTAAAAGATACTGCAAAAATCTACTTCACAAAGTTGTTTATTTTTCCTTCTGAAAAAGCAAGATGTAAATTGTGGATCCTCTTTTTCTAAATTATTGGTGTCACCAGTATGTTGGCCATGTAGTCTGATTCCTAAGTACTAAACAGCTTTAAAATGGTATGTAATAGGGGTGACAAGACTGAGAAAATCATGTGAAAGGATAAATCAAGGCTGAAAATATGTACATACCTCCAAAACTAGGCACATCATGCAAAGAGGGTAAATTAAGCCTGAAAGTATGTACATGCCTTCCACAATAGGTACATCATGTAAAGGGGTAAATTGAGCCTGAAATAGATATGTACTTCCAAAATATACACAGTTAAGAGATCTTCTTGAGACACAACAGTAAGTACATCATGACTCATGCAGATGTTATGGACTTTTAAACAGTTTAACAGTAACCTAATTGTCATTATTCAGGCAACATAGAATATATATACTGGACTGAAGAGTTATATGACCTATGTGACCTTAAATTAATCAATCCAGAAAAGGGAACATGATGAAGTATTGTGTTTAACAAAGGGGTAAACATGTCAATGGGTTCATAAAAGGGGGTGGGCAAGAACAATAAAACAGCAAAGATTTTTAAAGAATCAGTTTCATACAGACACTAAACATTGCTCACAGAACAGAAGGAAGAGTTTTGTAGATTTTATTAAATATAGATATGGATATAAGAGTTGAGTGGATTTTACTCCGTGCTTTTCCTTGATGTTAAAGAATTTGAGTTTGGGGTTTGGGGGTTGTGTGTTATAGTTTTCCTACTATACTAAGCTGCTCAGGGAGAAAATAAAATCTTTGATAGAATGAGTGCTACTTGCAATAATGTTAAACTGAATGTGTGCTATGTAAGAAAACAACAATAGGGGAAGTTGCAACATATATGCAGGATATTGGGAATTGTGGGTAATGGTACCTAGAATACTTACATGAAATGTTAATGGTCTTAGACAACAAAGGGAATTAAACAAGATTGTTCTACATAAAAAAAAAATGTTTCAACCTCAGAAAATTATGTTACAAGAGAGATATCTAAACAGGCAAGAGTATACTCAACTGATAAAAAATTTCAGGAAGGAGTACTCATCCAAACTAAAGGGGGACAGAAAAAGAGAAGTGGTCATACTAATAGAGAAAGTGGTAATGATAGCCGTAGGGGAGGAGAAAATAGTCTCACACGACAGTTATGCCTTAACAAGAAATTAAACTTAAAAACAATATTAATTGACACAAGTTTCTAACAAGGAATTTTAGTAAAGCCTTTAAACTGGAGCATGGCATGTTTAAGGAAAGATGTTAGTGCGGGACCTAAAGTCCAAGAGATTTCTCCAGAAAGGAAATTTAAAAATGCGATATGAAAGCATTTGCATTGGCAGATGTATAATTTGAGGACAACAGACAAAGGGATTATACATATTTTTGAGTAAATATAATACCTGATCCCAGTTTGATAGGATTTATGCTACACAGGAACATAATTATATAGTTAGGAAAGTTTATAACTACAGATTATTATACCAGAACGTGCCTGCCTCTGTTTAGACTTAAGGAAACTGTAAGATACTGGTACCTTGTGACAATGGCATTTCCCCGTATACTGGTTGAAAACAAAAGAAAATGATAGACACGCAACTTTTAAACATTAAATTAATTGATGCTGAAACTAGATAGAAAAGGGATGGTCTAGACCTGGAAGTTCTGGAACAGGATCAAGTAAAGGCACAACTCAAAAGTATAGCTGTGGTAAGGGAAATGCAACAGTGGGAAAACAATCTAGGCAATATATAGAAAGGCAAAACAAATTAGAACAAATAGGAACAGAGGTAAATAAGGAGGAAAGAAAGGAATGCATGTTACTGGAAAAAAACTTAGGAGATGCTTTAAGTATAACATTAGAGCAAAATGAACCTTCATATCTCTATATTTTAAGAACACTCTTAAAGCAAAGAAATTGTAAGTACAAAGTTTAAGACAAAAAAGAACAGTATAATGAAACTAAAAAAACCTGTGACAGGTTAAATGCAGTAAAGAATCAAAGCTATAGCAATTAATGACGTATTTTTTATCCTGAATTGTATGTGTCACAGGTGGGTGGGGCTGAATGGAAAAATAAAGCAAAGGATTTTGGAGGGATGTAGAAATACCCAAATTTACAGAGGTTGATGCAAAAAGTTTGATTAGCACTAATTTGATGGATGAAACTAAGCAATAACTGTATAAACAAGCATTGGGAATTTCTCCCAGAAATAAATAGGTTGCCAAGTGAAGTCTGGCAAGATATAATGGAGACTGTTCTTGGGATATGAGCTCTGCTGTTCAGTAAAATACAAAAAAAAAGGTGATTACCTAAATCCTGAAAAACTGCAGTAATAATGCTAACAATAAACAAAGGGAAATAGCCAAGTAGTCCAGCATCAGGTGGACCGGTATCAGTTCTAAATCAGTTATAAAGACTTTGTTTCAGTTTTGGGAAGGAGTTTGGCAACATTTGTCTCAACAATAATGGGCATGGATCAGTGTGGTTGTATTTCAGAAAACAGTCTTTCTATAATGTAATTAGAACCACTATGATTCAACAAGGTTTGGAAGGAAAGGTGGATCCTTTGCTTATGTTGCGCCTGGATGCTGAAACTTCTTTGTGTACAATAAGAATTTCTTTGGTTAGTGTTGGCTTGATTTGTGTTCCCTGATAATTTTATAGATTTGGTGAAGTAGATGTATTGGGATATGTACACTTCTTACGCTATTAAAATTGAGGAGGTTAACTTACAAAATAAAGTTAGAGAAAGGGGGTGGAACAAAGGCAGGGTTGCCTTCTTTCCCCACTTTTGTTAGCTATTTTGTTGGCTATTTTGTTGGCTAAATACCTAGAGCCATTGATAAAGAAAATAAGACAAGAATTTTAGGGTGTTAGATGGTGCAATCAGTCTCAAGAAATGATTGCATTATTTCCAGATGACATTGTTTTATATTTGACTAACTCAGAAAGAGACATTCTTAAACCTTTCACAATGTTGAGAAAACTTGCTGAGATGTCTGGATATAATGTTAATGAGAATAACTAAAGCCATAGCAGTGAATTATGAACCCACCCTTAAACTGGTACAGGATTACCCTTATTTATGGAGATACTATAGAATAAAAAAAATAATAATTTGGAGAGCTGGGAATGCACAGAAAATATATAAAGTAATTTGGGATGGAACTTAGAGGAAAACTCTAGCTGTGATAACAAAATGGAAAACCTCAACTTTCAGTTTAGATAGTAACATCCAAGCAAGTAAAACATTTATGGTCCCCCATATTTTATACTGAGTGCAGACATTTTGTGTTTGATCCAGGCAAAGGATTCTGGATCTACTATAAAAAGACTTGAAAAGGTTTGCCCAGGAAGATAGAAGACCAAAAGTCCCTTGGGAGAATATAATGATGTCACAGCCACATGGGGACTGACCTTGACAAATTTGTATGTTTGCCATAAGGCTGCTCTGCTGTGATTGGCTTATTTACTACAATTAACCACCTACGAATCTAACTGTAAACCAATATGATGTCATATTCAGAAGATCTTTTGATACAGATATTAAATGTCTGGACCCAAACATAAGGGGTATGTATTAATAATATATATTTTAAAAGAAATTAGCAATATAGTAAAGAAATGGGCTGATACTATGAGGTTTTCCCTGTGGAAAATAAAACTATGGCCTGCAGGGTTAATACACGTGGGTGAATGGAATGAGGTTATTCCACAAAGCTAGTACTTGGTTAAAACAGATAATCTCTTCTGGGAATAGTTAAGAAAAAGTGTGTGTGTGTGGGGGTGTTGAATAGAAGGAAATTTTAGCGAGCTCCAACATTAGATGGCAGGAGGATATTAAATATATGTGTTTATAAGGTACTGAAAAAAGGTATCAGATAACTGGAACTGAATCAGCAGAGGGTGCCAGAGTTAATAGGAATATTGGTAGAAACTCGAAAATTGCTTAGCAAACTATATCAAGCTATTTGTGAGGATTCAAGAGGGATAAAGCAGAAGATAATAAATGGGTGGCAAGATGAAACAAAATATTTCCTATGGTTCCATAGTTTTGATGGAGATGTGCAATGGACCAGAAAGGGGAATAGGAACACATTTGGTAATATCCATCCTAGTCACAGACTAATAATTCACTGAAAGATTTGGTAAAGCAGCTTTTAAGACATGACTGGGATTTAAATAAAGACTATTTTTAAAATTTGCCCTTAGGTTTGGAAGAACCAATATATGTTCTATTCCCCTATTTGCTTCATACTTTCCATCTTCCTTAAAACCATTGTCCTGTTCTGGATCAACCAGCTCCTTCTTCTCCCCCCTTCCAGACTTTTTCTGATTCACAGCTGTGGCTAGCATAGATCTTAAAGGTGCCCTGTCAGTGATTGCCTCATCAGAGGGTAATTTTTTTATTTAATCACCTACCATCACTTTTTGTTCTCTACCTGATTTTGTCCATTCTGTTTAAACATTACTCCCCTTTATAGACCATGCCTCCCTTTAGGTAGTGTCTTAGATGAACACCATCCCCCCAGGACAGACACACCCAGCATCACTGTCAGTGCATCAGACAACTAAGCCGTTAGTTGAATAGGTCACCTGGGCCATAGTTAGGGATTTATTCCTCTGCATCACAGTGCTGGCCTGAAAGAAACCCTCTCCCTGTCTGTGTATATGTACAGTATATCTATCTATCATCTCTCTCTCTCTCTCTCTCTCTCTCTCTCTCTATATATATATATATATATATATCAAGGCATTATTACAGTTAACAGTGGTAGCCTATAAAAAGAGTAGAACAAGAAAATGGAAGCCTGATAAACTGGCCGAATTAGAGTAATTGTAGGATATAATGCAGAATATGAAAGGACTGGAACTTAATGCTGAGCAAGGAACAGCAAAGAGTAGGAAAAAGGGGGAAATGGACTTTATGGGACCAGACCATCCCATCAGTTGCCAGAATGTAATTAAGGGGCAAATCACTGATTTAGTGGGGAAACAGAGGATAATGACTTAAGAAAGTGCACTAGGCCTTGACATAACAGGGTTTGGAAAGAGTAAAAGGTTTAAAGATTCATTTATAATCTGTGGGCCAAAATCAAAGCTCTATGTCTAAATTATAGCAGTTGAGAGGCTTGGACTAGACTCTTAGGCAGAGTGGGATTGCAATTTGTGCAAGACCCTTGTGCACTATTTTTCCCAATATTGTACACTCATCAGGTTAGTATTTGCAAGATGGGAGAGGGTGCAGTGAGGATTGCTGTTCTGCAAAAATGTTCATTTCAATGTGTGCAGGTGAGTAGCAGAAATATGTTTTTTTATCAGTTGTGATGAATCAATGCTTTTATGAAAAATTAGATGTAATCATTCACAGTAGAAGCACACCCATACAAGGGAGTGGTTAAAGCTTAAAAGACGGGAAGATACAGGTAAAACAAATATTAACACAGATTCTCCCCACACCATGCTTAACATTTATGATTAATTTAGACGAAACAGATCTGATGAGTTTTATCAATAAATGTCCTACCCTACAACAATTTACACTGTTCTAAGAAAGTAAAGTGCTTGCCTGGCAGTTTTACCCAACATATCTTTTCTTAATGCACATCGATTTAATGAGCATATCTGACTACTTTCTTATGGTTTAACTGTATGTTAGATGGGATCATTACCTGATTAAATTAGTTGTGTACTCCCTTTTTTTTTTTAATAAAGAATGCCGATGTTATAACAGAGACAAAATATAGGCATTAGTCTGACGTCTCTAGGAATCCAATTACACACACAAAAAACCTTTATTAAAACTTGCACCTAACTATGATAACAAACTAATAATAATCAGTGGTGGGGTGGGGAGGAGGATTACACTTATTTTTTCCTACCTGTGCTTCAGTAAGACCACGTTTAGCACTCACGGGTGAACGCCACCGAGCACAAATAGGTTATTAATTATCAGATGAAAATAATGCATACTCGAGACCCATTAGCATCATAGAAACTATACTTTCTGTTTATAAACTGTTAACATATTGATACTGAGGAATAATTAAAGTAAATGTAGAGTTTTCCATTTCTAGCCATATATCTGTGAAACCATCCTGCATTTCTTAATTTCTTGCACCCTAAACTTGTTTCACACACACGCACGCGCGCGCACGCACACGCACACACGCGCACACACACACATAGGTGAATGAAGGACGCAATTACATTTTTAAGTACAAGGCAACTAGAAAGAATTGAAACAGCATTAGATGATTTTGACACATAGTCTGTCCTGCCTTCCTTGTTAGCCTTTATTTGATGTAATAACTCAACACTGAGAGACTGAAAAGTAAGAAGCAAGACGAACCATTTCAATATATTGCATAGTAAAGAAAGGCACATATTATTTGAAGGAATTTATTAGCAGTAAAACTGAAATGCTAACCTACTTCTGGTTAATTCGTTGTTTTAAAGTACCTGAAAAAGCTAATCAGAGAAAAAAAGTGATTATTTGATAAGGCCAAGGGTAGAGCATGGGTCATTCCTAGAGCCCTATGGAACTTTAATAGTAAGTTTTGATACGGCCTTTGCCCTTGTATGTATCAATGTTGCAGTATATTTGGAGACTAAAGGGTGTGTGATACAGAGTACGACAGGCCAGCAGCACTGCCTTTCAAGCCTGTCAATTTTCATCATCTGTGAGTTTGTAGTTGTATACAGTTTGCAATAAGAAATCCTAGTTTTCGTATGAGTAGTTAATTTGAGTCAGTAGTCCGTCTGATAATAAATGAAACATGAAAGCCACTTCTTTCCTTTAAGGACAACAAGTAATTTCTACCTCTAAAACCCTTAGCTCTTTCATCGGGTTTCTCTAAGTAAACTGTTCCAGGCGATTTTTTCCCTATTTAATCTGCAGCTTCTTTATTTGCTATGCCAACCGTTGACGTCACCAGCAAGGTTAAACTTTTTACTTTATAATTAACATCCTTATTAACATGCAGAGTGGGAGAAGTACGCAGGGTGGTAACTAAATATTCCAAAATGCAGATTGCTAAGGTCATCTCCCATGTCTGAGTCTAACCACTATTTGGGAAATTCTCCTGTTCAAGCAGTGATAACGCAAATTTAATGTGTTTGCACAAGGAAAGAAAAGGACTCTGACGTTGGAGACTCTATTGCCATCACACCGCAAAATGGACCTGGAAGAATGGCAGGGGACACATAGTCAAATGTCAGAATGCCGGTTTGTAAAGTGCATTTTAATTGAGGATTTGTTCTCAGGACAATCGGATAATGGCGTGGTTTAAAAGTGAGAGCTCCTGAGATGGAAAGCAGATGGACAGTGAGGCTCCAAGAGATCTGACAAGCCTTCTAGGAAGGTGCTCATCCAACAAAAATTAAAAAACAAGAAGGAGGTTTTCCTTCACAGCAATGCAACTTTGTGTTTTACTTAGCGTCATTTTGGTGGGAATAGTTTCAATATCGTTTCAAGTACAATGTTCTCCTATTGTACCAGAAAAAATAACCACACAGGAAGGTAAGTGGGGCTCTGCAGTTCTTATGAGAATATATGACACACCAGAATAATGCAGACACACCAGAATAATGCATCTGTTTAATATATCTATATATATATATCTATATATATATATCTAAATATATATATATATATATATATATATATATATGCACATACACACACGCACACACACACACGGACACACGCACACGTGTGTGTATAGTTGCCCATTTTACCAATTAACCCCGTTATTTTCCATCTTTATTTGTCTAATTATGAGGACGTTTCCTATATACATTATAATACAATAATTTTAGGGACTTTTAATGCAGTCGTGTTATTGTAGTTTGTGTTTTGTTAATATTAAATTCAGAGCATCCTGGGTGATTAATTAGACATCCTAACGCCCAAAACCTGAAGCCAAAACTTGACTAAAATTATTGACCCTGGCAAACAGCCAGCGGCAAAATGAGCTTTGCATATTTTATATCAGCAGTTTAAACCCAATACAATAATCTGTCTTTTGATGTAAATAAAAGGTTAATAATTATAACGTTTATAATATACGCCTCAAGAACGTTTTTCAAAGTTTATCTAACTGTATAAACTAATGCATTTACTTAGGATGCGTACTTAAATAAAAGAAATATGCTCCACATGGAGTGTTATGTAGACATTTTACGTAATTCTGTATGCATCTTTTACTTCGTGCAGGCAAAGATATTGTATTTTTCTACTAATTGTTTGTGCGTGTGTTGGGGGGGGGGGGGGCAAGATGGGCAGACACACGCGGAGCGAGAGAGGGAGGGAAGGATAGACAAAATAATAGTTTTCTGTCCCATTCTCATTCTACCAAAACTTCTTGAAGCATTTCGTCAATAAAAGAGAGCAACTTTTATTCATTTATTATTTGGTTACCCGGTAGGTCATGTCCCGAAAGAAAAGAAAATTACTGATAGGCACACAAGCTAAGCAGTAGTTACAGCTAGTAAATGATAATATACCAAGCCAGGTAAATGTTACGAGTAAATATACTAGTATTTAATTCGTACTCTAAAAGTGATGTGGAAAGCCTTTACTGTCGAAATGAAAAAGCACTGGTTATTCTTTTAAACGCACCCAGAAATGTAGTTTTATTTTTCCCGTGTTCTATGCAGTAATACGACAAAGGAGACATAACAAATGTAGTCTGAGAGAACACTGGTATTTCTTATAAAATAACATAAATGTTTTGTTTGCTTACAGAAGATAACAGACGACTCATTTTGAGAGATTTTACTACTGACCAGCAAGAAAAAATCTTGAAATATGTATCTGCATTTGAAAAAGCACAAAAAAGCACTAGTGGGAGACTGAATCTCAGCCTGACAGGACCAAGAGGTAAGTGTCTAGAAAACAGTAATGTAAATTTTTGACTTGTCAAAAAAGAACCAAATTCATACTTTTCAACTTATGTGTTCAAGCATTCTGGAATAAGCCAAAATAATAATGGGTGGGTGGGAACAAGGGCCAAAACTCAGAGGCAAATTTAAGTTACTGGAGTTCACTTAAAAAACTAATGAACAACCAGTTTTGCATCAACATGCATTTTCAGAAGAGTTAGAAGTATGAAGCTCTAATGTCTAACATTATTGACTGACTGTAAATCTCAGTGATTTACAAGAAAAGAGTATATTTACATATTTTATATCTATATATATAGGGCGAGAGACAGATGCTGTAAAACCTCACTAGGCTGACACCCCACCAATGTTAACAGAAAGAAAGTCAACTACAAAAGGTTGAAATATAGAAAAGGTCGACAGTTGTGCTAGATCAACAATCACTGGGTGAAGGGATATTCCCTTTCCCTGGGGATAGGGTTACCACCTGTCCCACTTTGCAAGGGACAGTCCCTCTTTGATCAGTTGTGTCCTGCAAAAAAATTGAAAAAATAGCAAATGTCCTGAGATTTTAGGACAAAAATATTTTCTGTATTTTCTTTAATAGTTGCAAAAAGTTATTTTGTATCTGAAACACCTAGATGTTATAAGAAACAGAATAAGCAACTAAAATGCTACACAAATAAGCTTTTATTTTGGCAAAATTGCACTGGCTGTGGGTATGTTTTGCCTTGCAAAATCTGACATTTCTACAAAAAATGTCCCACTTTGGGCATTTGAAAAGGTGGCAACCCTACCTGGGGATTGTGCGATTTCTGTGTTAGTATATGTAATTAGCAGGACCCCTGGGGTCAATGTTATTTCGTTATTTGCTGGTTAAGAGTAGTTTAGTGTCAGCATTTCCGATGTTGACCTTTTGTGTCTGACTGTCTTGCTTTTGACATTGTGATGTGCAGACCTAGACAGGTGGACCCATATATGCATGTATATAGATATATAGATAGATAGACAGATAGGAGAGGGCAATAGAGAGAAAGAGAGTGCAAGAGAGAGAGAGAGAGAGAGAGAGAGAGAGAGCAATATATATGCAAAATTCTGCAGTTGAAAGCTATGACCACATCACGTCTTTGTTTTATTTGAGGGATACCCTAGTGCAGTTTTATTCATTTTAGTAGTCTCTGTCAAAAAGTGCTATTTTTGATTCAAAATAACATTTTGCAAGAAGAGAGTTTGTTAACTCATGCATTTCAGTTTACATTAGTTTGTCCAATGGAAACACTGCCCATTTACTCAAAGTAGCAACATTTCTTTGTTGTGTAGGGTTAATTCTGCTGTACTGACTGCCCTTCAGTGAACAGAGTGTTACAGTAGACGAAGTTAGTAATGTGCAAGAAAGCTAATCTTCTTTAAATAATGAGCTCATAATTAGATGAAAAGTGACCATAAAAACAAACTTTAGCCAGCAGGCTGAGAACACATACAGCACGGTATGGGGATAAAGACAGCAGGCAGTCGTTGATAATTGCATATGGTTATCTTTTTGTTTTTCAAGCTGTGAGTAACAAATCAATTTATGTGTGTATGTATCTTCTTATCTTTTTGTTAATTCCGTTCACTTATTCCTCTATTTACTTAATTTGTTGATAGTGTTAAATCTCTTTAAGTCAAAGATCCCTTTTTCAAAGAACCATAATGGAGCAAAGCAACAAAATAATTCACTCATAACCAAAAGGTGAATGCTAATTTATACGTAGGCAACACGAACAAAAAATAGAAACAGTTTGATACAGTCTTAATACAGTTTATGAAAGTATCATGTATATGCATATCAAAGTATATACAAACTGGACTCATTGAAGACATATTTCCAAACTGGAAGTGGCATACATTATTTTTTTTCTTAATGGAGTTAATATGTGGGCAGTAAAGGGTTACAGAGTATAGAATGCATCATGTTTAGAAAGTGGTATTTGTCAAACAATGGGCCAAAATCCTTCTTGCCTTCCTCAAGAGAGTGGGGTTTAGAGAGATGCTGCTTCAACAGTGATAGTTACAAGTGGTTCAGAGATAGTTTCTGAGGTGTGAGCTCTTGGAGCAGTATAGGTTGAGGGAGTCTGCACACCTCCATCATGCATGGCTCCACTGCTTGTTTCATGCATGCTCCTCAGCTAAAGCAAGGGTACACTAACAAACAGTTACGGCAAAAATTTGAGCCATCCAAAATGATGATCCAGGAGTTTTACCTACAATGGCTATAACCAAATTTTATACAGAAACACGTCTATGTTTCAGTTTTTTTTTACTGTTTCTTCAGTTAACCTGAGAATCAGCTGACTTTTTTCTGAATCTCAGATTGTCGAACATTGGAAAAGTGCAAGAATGTATGACAAGGGGTTTAAGGATTTTTTCCCTTTTCCACATTGTTGTGCAACATCAGAGTTGGTATATTTAAGTAGGGGGAGTGGGGGTGCAGGGGTTGTCTCCCTGCAAAATTAAAGGAAAGAATTTTTTACCATACCTTCAGGATTTTTGCACTTGACCAAAAGTGTTTGATGTTTTGCCATTCTGTGTGTGTGTGTGTGTGTGTGTGTGTGTGTGTGTGTGTGTGTGTGTGTGTGTGTGTGTGTATGTGTGTGTGTGTGTATATATATATATATATATATATATATATATATATATTTACTATCATTTTTGTGAACAACATGCTGTCTGTAGTTATGCTGCCAAAAATCAGAATGTCGTTTGCAAAAAGTAAAGTGATTTCAATAGTCGAACACACTTAAGTGAATGCAGTAGTGCATTCGCATAAGTGTGTTTGACTAGATCGTGGTACAGTGGTGATGGGAAATTCATCCAAATCCCCACTGTAGTGTGATCCTGGAGTTGGAATAAATTAGTAGCTGGGGGGGGGGCGCAGGGGTACTTGCCCCTGCAAAAACGTGATATGTCGTATAGGAGTTTGATTTACATCAGCTCCTATATGGCTATCATGTCACATTTTTGGCCACAATGTCGACTCAAATGTGTTGATCATTTGGGGCGACATTATGTACGCTCGAAATGATTTGTTTCAGTTTAACGTTTCATTATTTCGAACAGCAAATATTTTGCCGTTTGAAATAACAATAGTAAACCTATATATATATATATATATATATATATATATATATATATATATATAAAACACATATGTATATGTATATGTAAACATATTCATTGTTTTATAGGTATATACTACAATAATGCTGTTGGGGCCTTTATAAGCCTAGCCATGCAACTCAAATGAATCCCATGAGTTAAAGTGCCTTAGAGGTATATATAATGAGTGTATGTTAATTAGGATATGATTTGTCAGCTGCCTCTATCCATCAGAGAAACAGGTGTCAGACCAGGGATGAATTTCTGATTTCCAATCCACTGGTCCAGGTTGCAGCTGATTAGGTTTAGGGAAGAGCCTTCATTCACATGAATGGGAGGCCTACTCCAGAGAATGGTGAGTTTCTCAGATACATACCTGTCCCTCCAATATGTCTATTTAAGTCACAAGCAATGTTTAAATCCTTAGATCTAGCAGCTCTGGTGCTGTTTGTATTGTGGATATACAAAAAGGGGCTTTGCTGGGCTTCTGCCAGGTTCTCCTGGGTCAAGCCCATGAGTTCCCTGAGCCTTGTCCTGAGGTTTAGGACATATACCACAACAGACTCCTTGTGGGATTCACACTCACCCTCTCACTCATATTGAATCAAATCTAGAGGTCTCCTCACCCTATACAACAACTCAAAGGGTGAAAAACCTGTGGATTCCTGGGGCACCTCTCTGTAAGCAAACAACAGATAGGGCAAATATTTGTCCCACTCCCTCTTAAACTGGTCTTCAAATACCTGTAGCATCATCTTGAGTGTAGAGTTTAACCTCTCAATAAGACCATTAGTCTGGGGATGGTAGGGGGTGGTCTTTAGGTGCTTCACCTCACAGTACTTCCACAGACAAGCCAGCAGATCTGACATGAAATTGGCACCTGTCAGTCAGTATTTATTTTGGGAGACCTACCCTGCTGAAAATCTCTAACAAAGCATTTGACACCTTTTCTGCCTCAATGGAGGACAAAGCCACTGCCTCGGGGTATCTGGTAGCATAATCTACTACCACTAGGATATACATTTTCCTTGTGGAACTTGGGGATATTCAGAGGCCCCCCCCACAATATCCATAGCTACCCTCTGAAATGGCTCCTCAGTCACAGGCAAAGGCATCAAAGGAGCTTTCACCCACGCCAATAGAAGTTCTGCATAATACGTCTCTTCATACGTTTTATGCCCATATGACCTGCAAAGGGCATATCATGGGCTATGGCTAGAAGTGCCAGATGGTAGACTCTGAGCAGTACCAACTGCTGTATTCTCTCACCCTCTAGCCCTCTCTCAGGGATCCACTCTCTATACAGTGACCCTTTGTTCCAGTATACAGATTCCCTCTTCTCTTGAAAATCAGGCGCCTCACGAGCTACCTCCCTCAGGCCTTGTAATGTAGCATCTGAGAGCTGAGCGTGTCTCAACTCTCTCTTTGTAACACTTCCCAGCTCCCCTTCCACAGGAAGTCTGGCATCCTCTGACAGTGGTGCGTCACTGTCAGCCTGGGTACTGCAACTCATCTCTGCCCTTGCAGTCACTTTGTCCAAGGGAACATCAATACCCACAAGGAACTGTTGCACACCTTCAGTCTCACTGCTACAGGGTAGCTTCCTCGCTGAAATAACCAAATCACCAGTCTTGGCTGCAAGTGTGCATCCTGTCTGGGTCTCCCCCAGGCTACCAGACCCACATACTTGTCTCCAAGCCTTACAGCATGTAACTGCATGAACACACAGTACTGCATTATCAAAATCATTCCCTATCAGGACATCTGGAGGGATGTCCTCAAACACACCTACTTGTTGGCTTCCTTTTCCACCCTCTCTGTCAAGGTGAACCCTAGCCAAAGGTATTTGGAATGGGGTCCGTCCTAAAGCTCTGAATGGGGTAGACTGCCCAAGCAAGTAGTACTCCTCTGTAACCATTGCAGGCTTCACAATGGTTAGGTCAGAGGCTGTGTCTTTCTTTGCCATGGCATCCTTCCCATTCACTAAGATACGACATAACCTCTTGTGGTAGTTTGGTGCTCTTGTTGTCTTGAGACAACCAACTGTTGGCATTTTACCATTCTCACTTACTGGCTCTTCCACCTTTTGTTCCCCACCTTGCCTCCATGGACATCTATATGCTACATGGCCCCATTGTTTGCATTTAAAACATTTAACCCTTGGTCCTGGACATGTACCTGGACCAGTGGCTTCCCCTGTTGCTGGCAGACTCCGTTGGGGCAGTCTGAGCTGCCCACCGTGGGTTCCTTTAGACCCATGAGCAGCACTGGGTGTTCCTTTCCTGTGCAGTGATACCCTGCTTGCTAGATATAGGCCTCTCTTCTTCCCCAAGCCATCTGCAGTAGGGCATTGTCTATCAGCTAACCATATTCCCATGTCCTCCAGCAAGGTGCTAAGGGCTTGTTCCCTCAACAAAAGGTCTGCCAGGCCTTCAAAAGTGGTGACCTGACATCTACTCACCCACTTATGAAAACAAGTGCTTAGTTCAGCAACATATTCACACACACTTTCATCTGCCTTGCGTCTATCCTCACAAAACATTTTCTTATAAGCTTCAGGTGTTAACTTAAAACATTCTAGCAAACTGTTTTTACAACATTATAATTTAAACAATCAGTATCAAATAGTTTGGAAATTACAGTTACAGCTTTACCAAAAAGTAAGGGGGTCAGGAACCATACCAAGAGCCTTTGGTCAACATTATACTGTTTACATACCCTCTCAATCATATGAATGAGACTGTCAAAAATATTCTCATCTGTAAATTGTGGAAGAAATGTACTGACCTTTGTTGCTTCTGGGGTTCAGTTACTCCCTTTCCCATTACCTCCATGATTCTGGCGAAGAGTCAGCATCTCCTTTTCATGTTGCCTCTGCATCTCATTCTCCTCAGCTTCCAGGCATCGCAGTTTTTCAATGCCCTCAGCCTTCAGACATTGCAGTTTCTCATTATCCTCAGTTTGTAGATGTCTCAGTATTTCTGCAGTCTCTATTTCCAAACGCTTGGCCTCCAGCTCAGGTCTCTTTAAATCCAGACGGACTTTTAAGTCTTCTGTGAAAAGGTTGAGCTATCCATTTTCTGAGAGTTGTACATCTCCATGGCCAGTCTGATTGTCCTCCTGGTTGCTATTCTGTGATGCAGCTATGGCTAAAGCTGCAATCATGTCTGCTTTAGTCAGGATGGCATGCACCAGTCCTTTAGCCTGGCACATCTCAGCCAACTGGCTCCTTGTCAGCTTGCCATGCTCCTCTGCTGACATGCTTGCCTGCACTCCCTGACTAACTAAGCTAACAAAAAAATAAAACAATTGCGATATGAACTCTGAATGTTCACTGTGTGGCTGGCTGAGAGTACAAAAACCTTCAGTGATCACTGTACACAGGCTACAGGAATTCAATATCCACACCACTACAAGCTAATTAATATGTGATGTGGCTAACTCACCATTATCAACCAATTAATATGTGATGTGGATATCCTGCCACTGCTAACCAATTAATATGTGACTCCCCTGCACTGGCCCAGTAATCAAGAAACCTCAATCCTCACCACTGGCAACAGTGAGGGATGTACACAATGAGAGGATGACAAGTACACTCAGAGTAAATTACAATTTCCCTTAAGAGCACACAGAAATCACAGTCAGTGTGGGGGCTGGTTTTTCCCTCTTTTTCCAGAGCCCCAATAAGACTCACTACTAGCACAGCTATAGGGTTAAGATCTCAGCTGAGGGGTCAAGCTAAGACCTCCAGCACCCTTTCTGTCCAATCAGTGCTTTGTGTCCCTGCCCAAGTAGCTGACACGCAAACGTTGAGATTTAATTTATATACAAACACATTCACACACCTGGCGAAGGCTGGCACAGGTTTACTAGCTATGCCTCCTTCTGCCCAGACTGTAAGGTAGTTATCACTGCCACCAACCCCTACTTATGAGGTACTTAAGGCCCTTACCAAGTGTGACCAAACCTACTGAGTAATGTCACTATTATCCAAATGGTAGGTGTGACCAAGACTAAGGCTATTTAGGAGTAGCCTGCACAGTGTCAAAAACATATGCAAGTACTCTAAGAACTTAAATATTTGTAAACAAACCAGCCACAATTAAAAGGTTTAAATATATTTAAGAATAAATAATAAAAGAATAATACAATACTCAAACAACACAGTAACTGCAGAGTTTAGAATCACAGGAAATATTTTAAAAGAACATTGCAGGACAGTCTTAAATGAATAGAGAAAACATCTAAACTAATCTTTGCTATATTCCTACCTATCTCTAAAAGAAATTACTTTTCCCTAATTACTTATTATTAGCAAGGCATGTGTGGATGATAGTGATGATGGATGTTTCCAGGGCAAAGACAAAATGCAAAATGCCCAGTCTTTCTCTGAGAGAGTTCTTAAATTACTATCAAACATTACTGCTGGGTCAGCTTGGATGACATCACTCTTTGCCACCTGCCTTCAGTTCCCAGGCTAACAGATACAGAATTTTTAACATCTCTGTGTGAGAAGTACATATCTCTCAGATGTGCAGCTGCTCGGAAGTCACAGAGCAATAAAACAATTTACATTTTAAACATAGTAAATACTTCTCTCCAAGACAATAGAAAAACTTCTAGCTCTAGACAGCATGTCTTCTTGCTGCATTAACTAACTTTTATAGGACATCGTAAAGCACTTAATTTCAGCTTATTTTCTTGAAGTTTTGTAAGCTAATCTTCTGTGTTCCAGCAGGGTATGCTGTGGTTACATTCTTGAAGCTCAGTACATAACATACAGTTCTGTATAAATCATAGCAATATTCACAAATGACATATAATTATTTACAAAATCCCAGCTTGCTGGGCTGGCAGCATCACAATATGTATATATTTACCTTACACATTCATGGACTATATTTTTATTATTTCTAGTGGCAGTAGTTAGGATCATACCATAGATATTTTTAGTTTATTTAATTATTTATACTTTCTTGACCAGATTAGCCTCACTAGGCTAGAGGAAATATAGCCAAGGTATCAAGGTACTTCCTCTGCTCTTTTTGATAGGTGATAGGTGATGTTGGGTCTTTTTGCATCCATCTGAGCTACCATCCTCTCAAATAGAAAAGGTAAAATACTCAGGAGTGCAGCAGTCAGCAATCCATACACCTCATGTGGGAATGGAATTCACAGCCTTCTGCACCAAAGCTGAACATACTATCTGTTGAACCACTGATGGTGAAATTTAGATATTTTCTGGGCTGAGCTTGTAATTGGTCATTGTTTGATTAGTGTTCTACCCCAGTAAACCAATTGAAATAAATACAGTCCCCAATCCTGTTCTACCCCAATAAACCAATTTTAATAAATAAATAAGTACAGTCCACAGTCATGGACTAAATCATTTAGGAGCTGTCTCTATGCATTTGTAGTACAGGGCAGTCCTGGGATAAATGTCCTATCACCCATTCATAGATCCTAATTGTGTTTGAGATTGGACAGGGATAAGCTTTGTTTTTCATAGATGGGGAGCAATGACATCTCAGTTTTATACCTATGATTTACTAGGTTTCATAATGTATCCCTAGCCCTAAGTGCATTTCACTTACCCAGACAGTGTCTATTTTGGATAGCATACCTCTTCAGTACATTCTAAAAAAGAACCCATTTAGCAAATCATCAATTAAAATTGTGGTAAATATGGCAGGTTTTAAGTTTAAATTGTAGCATATCTTACTGCACAAAAAAATATATATATATTCTGAAGAAGTGCACACCATGACATACATTTTATATGCCTGACCATGGCTCTTCAAGATAGGCATAAGTAACATAGCTGCACATAAAACAGTGCAACCCATGCCCAGTAACCATGCAAATATACTCAAATCACAATACGATCAGAACCTGCAAGACTTAATTGACAACCTAGCTATACAAACACATATGAAGCATTTACCACAGGTAATACCACAGCTACAAGTGCTATTGTTTTCCACAATGCTTAAGGACAGTGTTGAGAAGCACAAATGTAGAGGCACAGAAATTCCTGGATTTTGTAAACACAAGTTCTTTGGACCAGTTTGTCAGTACACCAACCAGGGGTGCAACCATACTGGATCTGGTCCTCACTAATACAGGACAGTACTGCACACCCCCTAATGCAATATCTTCCCTAATAAGATCAGACCACAAAATGCTCTCCCTTGAAGTAAAAATAAAACCTGGACCCTCAGCTAACTCTCGAATATTCAGGAAGTACTCTATTGCTAACTTCCTGCTATTAAGTGATAACCTGGTAAGATGTCAAGCCCCCATAAACCCTCAGAGCACTGCTCCCTATGTAGAACTGTTCACATAAACCCTATACAAGCATGTTAATAGATGCATAGAGGCAGGTGTACCCACCAGGAAGAAGTACAGAACTAACTCAAAAAACAAGCTACCCTGGTGGAATCACAAAATCAATAGGCTGTATAAAAGAAGGAAGAAAATCATGGCAAAACTTAGGAGGTGCAGCACCCAGCAGGATAAAAGCACTCTCGTCAAACTAAACAAACAACTCAGAGGACAAATACAGTCTACCAAAGCCAAATTTGAGGTAGTTTGGCCTCTCATGCCAAAGAGAACCACAAGGCATTCTTTAACTATGTCTGCAACCTCAAAGGCAATACCTCAAATTGTGTGCAGAGCTCATTGTAAATGGAGCCACCTATACTGCTATAGCAAACCTACTGGCCAACAAATTCAGCTTCAACTTTTCCCCTCTTTCCCCCCTTTCCCCCTCAACCTTCCTTCAGGAAATACCATCAAATATAACTCTCCCTGCTATCACTAGGGAACAAGTCTTTAATGCTCTCTCAATGAGGCCAAGAACACTGCATCTACAGGCCCAGACAATATCTCAGGATGGTTTTCTAAATAGCATGAAACATGACCTATCAGGCCGTCTGGAGTTCCTATTTAACTGTAGCCAACAAAAATGCTTTGTGCCTGATGAATGGAGAACAGCAACACTCATCCCTCTGCACAAAGGTGGGCCATCTACAGACCCTGTAAACAGCAGATGCATAAGTCTCACTAGTGTTATATGCAAAGCCATGGAAAGAATTATCATGAAAATTATGAATAATAATATCAGATACTAGAACCAACCCAGTTTGGTTACATCAAGGGCAGGTCATGCCTACTCAACCTGGTGGACATCTTTGAGAGGGTCCCCAAAGCAATGGATAAGGGGAAATGCTTCACACTATCTACCTTGACCTGGCCAAGGCATTTGACACAATATCCCACTCGGGCATTATTGACAACCTCAAGAGGTTAGGCACAAACTCACATGTCACCCAGTGGATAGCCAACTGGCTCACAGACAGGACCCAGGAAGGCTGCAAAGAGGCCAGTCACAAGTGGAGTCCCTCTGGAATCAGTCCTTGGACCGCTCCTTTTTGGCATTTACTTCTCTGAAGTCAAGGCCAACATCAGTGGTCTCGGGCTGACTAAATTTGCAGATGTTTGCAAATTAGGAACTTTCATTGAATCCCACACTGACACAAATGTTGTCCAGGCAAGGTTGATACAGACAACAATTGGTGTCACAGTCATGGACTGAAACTAAATGTCAAGAAATGCATAATAATATCCTTTGGGAAGTTATCCACCCCTGGTAACTATCGTATTGACAACACACCTCTTAGAGTTGACCCAGTAATCAGGCACTTAGGGACACATATAGACAGTATGTTAGTTTTGACCATCATGTGTCTACAACAGTGAGGAAATCATTCTATGTTGTGCAACTTATAAACAAAGGTATGGTATCTAGGTCCAAGGAAATCATTGTTCCACTGTATTTGGCATTTATCAGAGCTATCATTGAGTGCAATGTCCCCTTTGGTATATACCTAACCAGGCATATCCAACAATTGGAACATCCACAGGGGTTCATCACTAAAAAAATACAGGGCATAAGTAAAATGTCCTATGCAGACCACCTCCTACAGGCTGTTCAGGGGAGATCTATGCCTGGCATATAGGGCATTGTTAGTCCTCACTCTGATGGACCTCCTGCATATCCACAAAACAAACAGCACCAGAATTACCCATTGTAAAGACTTGCATCTTGCCTGTAGCATAAATAGGACCTGCTGGAGAGACAGGTATATATCCCAGAGATTACTACATATCTGCAACAGGCTTCCCATCCACGTGAAGCAGAGTTCCTCCCTAGCCCAATTCAAGGGAAACTTGAACAATTGGATGGGGAACAGGAAATTCATCCCTGGCTTGGCACTTATGTCTCTAGTGGGCACATGCAACCTGTAAATGGTTCATCTCTCAAGCAAGGGTAGCAGAACTTGTCAGAGATTTGGGATGCATGGCTAGGCTTAAAAAGGCCTTTGTGGTCATTAGTGTAGTAAATACCTATGAAACTATGAACATGCTGCCTGTAACGAAACATGCATCCACATCCACATGCCAGCATGCAGGCATGCACTCAAATAAATGAATAAAAGCATGACAGTTGATAGGTGGAAAAGTAACAGTCTCCCTGCACCATCTACACTGCATGAAACTGTGCCATGCACACCCACCTGTAGACATAGCATTTAACTGCCACAATGTCTTTGACTTTGTATCAGCACCGGCAATGTTCAGGTGTACCACTGAAGACTACAGTAATTAAATAATGTCATTCATACTGGTATCTGACCTAACAGTGTGTGTATGTTATATGTTCATGCCAGTCCCCTGTTACAGTATCACCTGTACCACTGAATAAGAACTGCATTAAATACCTTCCCTCATTTAGGGCATGTGTCTCTCTGAATGCTATGCTTTACCATTTATGTATGAGCTAATATGTTAAAGATTACTGCTTAATCTGTAATTAAAAAAGTGATAAACTGTACCTTTGCAGCAGTATAATTCACATCCTTGGATATCTTCATAAGTAAACTAATGAAACCAGAATACATAAGCATAAGCAGTACACCAGTTCAGTAAGTAATATGCACATGGGTAGGAAACTGACTATATCCACAGACCTGTGAGTTCTAGTTTGGGGGCACACATTGTCTAATGCCTGTATGCTTAATTGCCATATGCAATGACAAAAATATCTTAAGCCCCAACATAATAATGTGCCCAGCACGCATATATATGACACCCAGTCAGAACTATTCAAAATAGCAAATATATGCATAAAACATGTATCGTATAATATACAGGCATATATGAGAAATAACTGCAAATACACAGTAATATGCCCTGTCATACTGCACTTAACTGATTCCAGGTGATGACTCATTATGTGATTAATTCCAGCCAGTGCTGCAGGTTTTAAGCCTCTTCCTCACCAGGTGTCAAAGCAGTGTTGCTCCTGTATTCCAGTATGGTGTATCCCTGCCCACTAGTGGAAGGCAACGGCCATATCTTCCCATGTTTCCATTCAATCAAGTCGACTTCTCCAAATTTTAAACAGGGAGACACTGTAGCTTCTAAGCAGGAAGAGCTTTTTTCTGCTGTCTCTAAACAGGTGGTTGCAAATTACTGTCATTTGACTACTCACTTGCAATAGTCCTGAAGGCTGGCACAATAATCAGAAATTACATAGGTACAACAGACATTGCATACCTGAGCTCTCACATGCACAGTAAACTGGTGGTGCTCAAGTGCTTGTTAGATAAGCATATATCACTACACCATGAGGAAAACAGATTGTACAATATTGCATCACATGTATCCACTACACAGTATTTTTCTTTTTTATCAGCTGCATATGATTCTGCAATAAGTCTGTCATGTGAGGATTATATGCCACTTTGCAGAATTCCCATTTGGTAAAATCTGAAATGACTGAATATAAACAGTTGGGCACCAATTTGATTGAAATTTAGTCAAATTCACAGTAACTGAAACATCAGACATTCAAAAGCACCCAAGCAAAAATGTTCCTCCTCTGTAGTCCCCTTCTATAATATACAAAATAGATGACTGCACAATAACAGAGAAAAGATAAACACACAGAGTATTGCATAAATAGAAATCTTAGCAGTAGCAGCAGCGGGTAAAGGCAGGAAATTCTAATACCAGCTAGGATGGCAAAGTGGAATAAGCCCTGACTAAAGCCATGACTATGGCCCAGATGACCTGAGTTCAGTTAACAGCTTGAGTGCTTGATGGAGATGTCAAGAGAGGATGGACATGCCCAAACTTTGAGAGACAGAGTGCTGTAGAGCAGGCCATATACTGCCAAAATCCTTCAGAGCAGGGGCATTAATGCAAGTGTTCATCCTGAGGATGGGCTGTCACCTTGCCAACCCATCACCCAACAGTAGATTTTATAGTGGCTTTAAAACAGCAAGCCTTCACAATCAGGTGGCATTATGCGCCTCTGTAGTTGGGTGGGTAGCTCATCTTCCCACCCAAGGGGTTAGGTTAGGGAAATTACAAATGCTTTTATAGCTTGGATGCCAGGAAGGATAAAGAATTCCTTCGTGGATGCCTATATCATAGATCCCCTGGGTCCTCATACATCTGGTGGGGGAACTACCCCATATGAGGAAATGAACAGATTCAATTCCAGTTGGAAGAGGCTTGATGGTCAGCAGGCAAGGTGCAAAAATGACATAGAAAATGTATATAGACAATACTGATCACCTACATATAGTTAACACTGATCACTTATATGTAGGTAAGACTGATTACCGATACGTAGGTAATACTGATCACCTATACATATGAAACACTGATCACCTACACAAAGGTAGCACTGATCACTTATACATAGGTAATATTGATCCCCTATATATAGGTAACACTGATCACTAGATAAAAATCCCTCATATATTCTACTTCCATATTGTAAATGTGTGCAACTCTCCTAGATTGAACTAAAAGGTGCAAATATGTCCAGAAATATGCAGACTTTATTTTCTTGTGGCATGGGATTTTCACACAGGATTCTGGATTTTTGTGAAAAACACAGGTCACACATAGCCAGCACATGCTTTCTTTTAATTGAGTACCAATCAGTAACCTCATGCTCAGATCGAAGACTTGGATGCTGCCTCCTCAGCTGTTATATTCATTAGCGCAGTAGTTACTGCATGAAAGGTACCATCTCACTTTTATATACTTGAGTATACACTTGTCACAGACTAGCTTCTTCAGAATGGTTCACTCAATTTTACTTACCCTTTGTAAAAGCACCGCAATACTAATAAAGCTTTCAGAGCTGCAAGTCATTTATAGGTTCATGCTACTTGTTTGTGCACTTCATCATTTACATACATCACCATTAGTCGGGTCTTTTGAACTCACTAATGCTTAAGATCACCTATGGCTGTTAAGAGCCAGTGGACTAACACATCCTACACCTACTTCATCTAACTATACTGCCAGTATAGCCAGCAAATTCAATACCCACACTTCATCCAAACAGTAACCTGTCCTATTAAACTCTTAATACAGACAGTTAAAGGTTCATCTCTTCCATTGTTGGCCCCCAAAATACTTGAACTCAAACCAGTTTAAATTTCTGAAATGAAAAAAAAAACACCCTTGCCCCTGATAACATACCATTTGAGTACTTAACAAATGTTACTGATGCCCTAGCTTTTCCTATCTCTATCCTAATCAGCCACTCCATCATTGAAAGCTATGTCCCCTGTGGAAAAGGTGCTACAGTCTTCCTCTCCATAAAGGTGGAAACTCAAATGAGTTCTCAAACTTCAGGCCTATAGCCATACTTCCTCCTCTCTCAAAAATCCTGAAGTCTAGCCAGTGTCAACTCCTCAACTTTCTCACTGACAACTGTTTCCTTTCTCCTGCAGCACAGTTTCCATCCTTTTCATAGCACATGTACTGCTCTCCTTAGATTTATAACATTTGTTAATCAATATCAAAACTCTGGAAACTTAGTCTCAGCACTTCCAAAGCCTTTGACATGTTATCCCACTAGAAACTGATTGAAAGACTAGCTTGCCTAGGAACCCATGAAATTCAATATCTTGTTTCTCCAGCTACCTCTAAAATAAGCAACAAGCAGTAAAATGGCAAAATGACATCTCCTCTTTCCTTCTGATTACAGTGTGTATCCCTCAAGGATCCATTTTAGGTACCCTGTTATTCAATATATTCATTAATGATCTCTACCTGACTTCTAAATTAGCCATTATCATATGATTTACAGATGACTCAGCAATCATTTGCTCTGCTAAAAGCAGAGATAAATTAAAACAACTTATCCAAGAGTCTTTCTCAGCCAGAGAAGTCTGGCTGTCTGATACACAGCTGCTCCTTAACCCTAAAACAACAAAACTTATCCTATTTACCCCAAAGCATTTAACTGATTACAAAAATAATTTCAAAATCCCTTCCTATAACAACAGCAACATGGAACTAGTAAGTCAAACTAAGCTTCTAGAAGTTCTTCAAATGTGATCATTGCTTTAAACAAGCAGTAAAGACACTCACCAAAAGCTAGGTGCACTCTATAGAGTCATACTTCACATCTAATGCCAGAAAAAGAATTGCTCACTCCCTTTTCATCCTTACACTACCTTATGCTGCTTCTGTCCTGATTAATCTACAAACCACTCAACTCTTACTCTTGGAACAGTGCTATAATAAATTGGCAAAATTTGCCACTGTGTGGTCTTAAAAAAAACTTCAGTCCTTAGGGCTAAGATATTACTTGCCCTTTCCCAACTAATTGCTTCCCATAAACTTGTCTATTATGCAGACAAATAGCTGGTTTGTAAAATATTGTCCATCTTTATAACCCAAATAGACAACAGAAATCCAAAGACAAAATGTTATTATTGAAAAAAATTGCCCAGCTCTATAACCCAAATAGATAGCTGAGATCCACTGACAAAACGTTATTATTGAAAAATATTGTCCAGCTTTATAACCCAAATAGATATATGAGATCCACTGACAACATTTTATTAACTCCCTTCCTCTGTCTCTAAGAAACACAGGAAATACCAGAAGCATAGCTGGCTCATCCAATGCCCTATTCCAGTACGACAAACTAGGACCCCACCCCTGAGCTCTTCAACTGAGCAAAAAAGGACTTCTGCAAAACTGCAGGAATGCCACTCACCTTCCTGCAGACAGTATCCAATCCACACTCCTTTCCCCCTGCTCTTCAAGTGAAGAGAAAAAAAGCAAACAAAAAAAAAAAAAAGAAAAAGAAAAAGTTCCATGATCAAATGCAAAAAAACGATCAGATCCCATCTGTGCAACCTGCCCTTGACCCTCTAGCAACACATTTTAGCACTACAAAAAAATAAAATAAAATAAACAAACAAACAAACAAACAAATAAATAAATAAATAAATAAATAAATAACATTCCTTCTTCAATGGGCACACCAACCAGGTGGCCAGATACATACCCCCTCCTTCCTTCATGGCTCTTCAATAGAACAGCATTAAAAAAATGTCCATGATCAGATACCTGGAGCTCCTGAAATGCAGTGGCCAATCATATACCATCTTGGCTCTCTGCCCAACCCTCCGTCCTCTTTTTCAGCAAAAATGTAGCAGGCAGATGCCATAAGTTTATACTCTGCATGGGGAGCTACAGTGCTTATGTTTTAGTTTTAAAAAAATGAAAGGTTTTAAACCATAGCAAACTGGTACAGTTTAGACCATACAGGGAGTGTTACAGCACCCACATTTGACTGAAAATGTAATATCAGCTTTTAAAAGCTGTCATGCATTAGAGAGTGATTGTGATTGGCCGATTTTGCCCCCTCAACATTTTGCAGCCAGGACAGTTGCCCCTCTTGCCCTCCCCTACCTATGCTACTTGTTAACACCAAGTCTTTTAAGGCACAAGCTATAGAATACCTAAAAGATACCGCTGTCTGTACATGCACAACTCCTGGATGATAAAGTCATACCCCTTATGTCTCCTTTACTCTCCAAGCACTATGCCCTTAGTTACTGGTCCAGTATCTCTCACTCTTTTTCCTGCCTATCCTAAAACATTCTCTCTCACCTTTTAATACTAAGTTTCATTTTCTCCTTTTCTCTCCTTATACCAGGTTCATTTCCAATTATATTTCATAGCTCTTTAGATGCTGCTACAATTAATTAATGGTACTCTGTTTAAATTTTATATATTTGCAGATTACCTGTATACCTCTTTTTACTATTTCCCTTATGTAATGTTGAGGTTTTTCTGGGGATTTTCTCCCCTGACCTTTGCGTAAAAAAGGTAGCTTTCTGCCCATTCAGACTACCCCAGTAAACAAATGCAATACATACGTATAAATAAACAAACTTTTGCATACCCCCTTGCTCCAAGCCTAAACCACTATGGAATGTTGGGAAAGCCAAGCATGGAAGATAGTGTCTGTAGTGTTTAAATGGAATATTTTTCAGAACAGATGTCTTTTGTTACCAAATAGATTTAGAAATGAATGACTCCTTATAGAAGATAAATGGAGTAGTAAATATTATTAGGCGACAGCATTAACAGTTAGGGAACAAAAACAATAAAACTGTGGATAATAACCCATGGAAGGGGTAAGAAGTTATATATTACAGACAGGTTATGTCTTCGTACAAAAATTGTTTTCATGCAGGGAAAGGGAACAGTCTTTGGATATTTTGTTTACGAAAGTGTATGTGGATGAAAAGCTGATTTTTTTCATTAATTTAGTTTATTTTGCTTGTTTAACTAAAACAGAGAGATTCTGTTGTAAAACATGACATTTTACATTTTGTTCATTCCTTTTGGAATTTGTTTGTTGTCTTGTTTTCATTTGTTTTAAACAAAATCACCCTTGTTCTTTATCGGATTAGTGTTAGCTGAACTACCACCTGGCAATGCACTAGTGCAGTTGTTAGCTTTGCTGCCCCACAGCACTCAGTTTTCCAGTTTGTTTCTCAGCTGTGGTGTCTTCTTTGCAGAGACTGCTCATACATTTTTAGATTTCATAGATATTCCAAGGCCATTCTCCAGGAAGACCATACCAATCAATCCAAGAGTAAATTTGTGGTTACCCATCCAGTAATCTAGCTTACGGTTAAAGGAAGATGGTGATTCATACTACTTAATATGCAGGAAAATGTTATTACAGAGGTTTGGAATATGTTGTGTTACAAACCTTCTCATGCACTGTGTTTTATTTACCTGTTGGTGCAAGTTGTGGCCTCTAGTTCTAGTATTGGTAGAGATATTGGACTTACAGAGATAGAGATGGTTCTGGACAAATGGGTCTCTTGTTGTGATAAGTGAGACAGTGATCTTCCTTCAAAAGTCTCTAAGACACTACTAAATAAAATGACAGAGCTTCCAGTCTGTCTTGGTGGTTCATGGACATCAGACCTGTGATCCTTTTAGTTATGAACCTTTGGAGTCTTTCTAATTGATATGTTAGGTGAGATATTCATCTGTTCACACCCAGCTTCAATCTGACCTCCACTCCTTTAATTCTTGGCTAAACAACCATAAACTGTTCCTAACCCCCTCCAAAACAAAAAGTATAGTATTTGGAACTTCACAAATGCACAAAAACCTCCCAAATTTCAATATCATAGATTTCAAAGGTATCCTAATAGAAAAGCATACCCTTCAAATATTTTGGCTCACGGCTGCACAATTCACTTAACTTCCATAAACACATTAAAAACACAAGGCAGGAAAAGATCGACTCACTTTTAGTCTGGCCCTGGAAAATAAATATCTCCCTTTCTCTTCAGACCAATAAGAACTGTAATAGGAGCTGCAATAGGCAGTCCTACTAGCTCAATTCAAATATGAGCTACCCATTGTAACCACTGCCTCAAAAAAAGAAAAATCACTGTAAACAAAATTCTACAAACTCATTTGCAATTTCCCACTCAAAAGCACGTCTGCACCACACCTTCCAAAGCCAGATGGCTCTCAGTCACCTACAGAATTGAACTACTTGATATAGTTACTTCAGCGAGGTACTTTCATATTACTTGCTGCCAAACTCCATAACAAAACCATCCCTACAACTTCCACAATTTGTCCCAGGTGACTGATAACACCAGACCTCACAAACTGGCCTGCACTGTAATGATTACTCCTTCTCTAGTATTGCACCCAAACTGGGGCAACCCCTCTTCCCCACCTAAAAGAAATCTCTTCTTTCCACAATTCTACAGCACAACTCAAAAGACGCCTCACAAATCTGACCACAAGTGCTTTTCCACTGGATACATCACTCTTCTCCACCTATATCACTTGTAGTTCCACCCTCTCTTCTCACTAACTTCTTTCCTCTGATATTTTTTTAAACACCTTTATTGAATTTTCACTTGTGAGGTGGGCACATTTACATTTATATAAAAGTAATCAAACTGTATTAACAAGTTAAAATTAACAAACATTATGCTTCACATATATTGCTATATATCATATAACCTAAGCAACATTACATAAATTATTCAATTCTTGCCCCTTAAACAAGAAACATCTTTATTAAACCATCAATTACAATATAAGCAATCATACATTTATATAAATGAAAACAAACCACACTGACACAATTCTAGTTGCAAACATTTACATCACAAACCATACTGACACACTCCCAGATGCAAACATTATATATCACTTACAATCTACTCAATTGTTTTCAGTCAAACATTACATATCTCATTTAAGTCTTGCCTTCTTTTAAACCTCATTCCTCCCCTGTATGTATTGTTCCCATAATTGCCAGTTTTCCTATGTAGTTTACTCCTACCTTTTTCTAAATATCTCAGTTCCAGTTGTTTTATCTTTGTTACTGTATTCACTACTTCTAATATAGTTGGTTTTGATTTTGATTTCCATTTTCTAGTAATTGTTTTTTTGGCAGTCATGATAATTAGAGACAGCAAGGCCTTACCATGTCTATGAAATTCTGATTCTGTATCATAGCTCAGAAAAATCATGTACCTCATCATATCAATCTGCTCACCCTGCATCTCCGAAGTGCATCCTACAGACAATCCTTAAAGTCTGCCAACTCACTGCACTCACAGAAAGTATAGGTTCATAGGTTCATAGGTAGGTACTGGGCTATCTGCCCGAAGGCATATATTAGCCCAGCCACGTTGTGCAGTATTCACCACCCCTTTCGTTAGTTCCCTAGGCCCTTGATCTAGCAGCTAGTACCCTTGGCCCCTATCTAGTAGACTTGTTGGTATGATCCCTGGTGTGAACTTTTTGTTACTCATCCACTCGTGAAGGTTCCTCTTGAAGAGTGAGAGTGAGGGGCTCTGTCTTATGTAGATCGGGACCTTGTTCCATAGCAAGGGAAGTCTTTGCGAAGGGAATCTATCCCTCCAGCATGTTCTATTCATTGTTTTGCTGAGGTTTATATCCCTAGAGTGTGTAGCTCGAGTAGATTTGGTTTTGCTAAGATGGAGCATGTTCAACAGTTCTGGGTTGGACATGGCTCTGTATGTTAGCCAGAGATCGCCTCTGAGAAGGCGGTATGCAACAGAGAAAAGCCTTAGTTTTTTTCAATCGTGCTGCATAAGGCAACTGTTTGTGGCCAGTAATCCTCTTAGTGAGGTACCTCTGTGGTCTCTCAAGCTGCTGGAGATGCCTAGCCAGTCCAATTGGTGCATTGTACTCAATAATGGGTCTGATGAGGGAAGCGTAGAGGGGCACCACTACATCCTTAGATCTTGATGCGAACCCTTTTGTGATCAGATGGGTCACATAGAAGGATTTTCTAACCACCTTGGCAACATGGTTATCAAAGGAAAGCTGACTATCTACTTGGGTCCCTAGATCCCTTATTACTTCTTCAGATTTCAGGGAGTTACCTCCTATGTGGTAGCTCGTGGGTACTCTGTTTTTTCCAAAGGGGATTACTACACATTGTTTAGCATTTAGCCTGAGACCATGGCTTTGACATCATGCATCAGTCTCATTAAGGCCCTTCTGGAGGATATCCATGTCAGCTGGAGACCCTGTTTAGCACCCAGTTTGCAGTCATCCGCAAACTTGGTCAGTCACAGCCCTTCAGTGCTTGCCTGTACTTCTGAGAAGTATATGCCAAACAGGAGGGGCCCCAGGACAGAGCCCTGAGGCATACCGCTCATTACTGGTCTGGATTCGGACATAGATCCCGCTACTCTTACTTTGTGGATCTGTCTGAGAGACAGTTTGCAATCCATCTTGTGATGTAAGGGTTTATGCCCAGGTTGGTGAGTTTATCAATAATACCCGAATGGGGAATGGTGTCAAATGCTTTAGCAAGGTTAAGGTAAGCCATGTGTACCTCCTTTCCCTTATCTATAGCCTGAGTAACTGTCTCAAAGAAGTCCACCAGGTTCAGGAGGCATGATCTGCCCTTGACGAAGCCGAACTGTGTGGGGTCAAGTGTTTGGAGGTTCCCAATCTCTCCATTTATGAGTTCCATAATGATTCACTCCATTGCCTTACAGATCAGACTGGTCAGGCTTATTGGCTGGTAGTTCCCAGGGTCGGTTGTGGGCCTACCCTTGTGCAGCAGAACCACCGTTGCTGTGCGCCATTCTATGAGCACATATCCTGTTGAGCGGCTGAGACTGAACAGGGTATTCAGATGTGGGGTTAATTCATTTTGGAGCTTGCATATGACACAGCCTGGGACACCATCTGGTCCCATGGAGGCAGTATTTTTAGCTTTAGATTGAGCCTTATTAACCAACGTATCAGTAATAATTGGAGTTACGCAATCTCCTGGAATAGTAATAGGCCCTGTAGGTGGTGAGGGGGCGAGAAATTTGCACTGAACCTGTCAGCCAAGATGTTGGCAATGTCAGTGGGGTCAGTGCATTTTGTTCCATTTTGTACTAGCTCAGAACAGACCTGAGCATTGCCATTTAGGTTTTTGACGTAACCATAGAAGGCCTTATGGCTATCCTTGGCATCCTTGGCAACTTTCTTTTCGAAATTGGCTTAAGTTGACTTGATGAGGATCCTCAGTTTCTTACTAATGCTGATCAGGGACGATTTTTCTACTTGAGATTTGACCTTTTTTGTATAAGTCTCCTGATTTCATTGTATAGTTTGCTTATGGTCGGGGTCCACCAAACTGGTTTCTTCTTGCTTGAGGAAGGAGTCTTGGTTTTATTTGGGATAGCACGGTCCATGCAATCCTGAAGATATATGTAAAGTGCCTTGGTGTAGGATTCTGCATCCTGGATATCATTAACCTTCTGCAAGGGAATAGTGAAGCTTTCCACTTCTGACGCAAGTAGTTTGAAGTTTACTTTGGAAAGGTTTTTTTACGATTGGTTTCTTTGACTGGGGGAGGTGGAGGGCTGAGGATGTCCAGGGTTATCAGTTTGTGGTCTGATCTGACCAGAGAGGGAGTGATAACGGGCGTGGTACAATGGGTGCCCATATATGTGATGAAATCCAATATGTTGTCCCCTCTAGTGGGAGAACATACCAATTGTTCAAGGGCATTTGAATTTATAAATGCTATGAACCGCTGGGCATAGGAGTTAGAACTTTGGTAGTTTGCCCAGTCTATATCAGGGTAGTTGAAATCACCCAAAATTATGGTGTTCCCAGTTATCTGTTTCTTCCCTGTCACACCTCCAACATTTGCTATCTACCTGAGGAAATGTTTTCTGGAGTCTACTTGGGGTATAAAAATATCTATGTAAACATTTCCAATCAAAAATCCCAAATCTTCTAGCTTTTGTTGCATTTTTGGGAGACATACATATATCCTCCCATTGTTTCTTTGTAAATTGCTTATCCAATCTCTCTTCCCAGTCCTTTCTAACCTCCTCTAATTGATTCTTATAGTTATCATACAATATTTTATATTATCTACTAATTATTCACTTTTAATGGCAGCTTCTGTTCTAGAGTCCACTAAAAACTCTACCAGTACTGGTCTTTCATTTAAGACCCCCCTTTTATTTCTCTTTGCCTATACTCTGATATCAATCCCTCATAGGGAAGGTAATTTCCAATCTGCAATCCAAATAACTTCTTGGCTTCTTCCCATTCTATCAACTTTCCCTCTCTAGCTACTTGCTCCCAGTACCTTGGTTTCTTTGCCAGTTTTCTCTAATAAATTCCAGCCCCCTCTTGCCTATTGTCTATATCCATAATTGCAGTCATCCCTAGTGGCAGAATTTCCTTCCTCCATTCCCGTGTTGGCTTACTACTAAAATGAATCCACATTAGTTTTTTACTCTCTGTTAATAATAGTGATTTTTGTTTCAATTGTCTGTTGGTCTTTGTACTTTCTATGATTACTCTGTGTTTATGAATCAGTTCTGTTTTATTTTTTTGTGAATTTCTTCACCTGGGCTGTGCCTGCAAATGGTCTGTTATGATTAGGGCCCAAGTCATGTAAATACGTTTAAATAAAAAAAAAAGCAATAATAATAATAATAATAATAAAGAAATATCCTAAACAGGGCATTGTATTCAATAATTGGTCTGATCAGTGCTGAGTACAAGGGAGTAATTAATTACCAGTTTAGACTTTGCTGATATTCCTCTGACAATTAGCTGTGGTAAATACAAGGATTTCCTGAAAACTGTTGTCACATGAATGCGTCATCAACCGATCTTACCTGTGCATGCATGGGTTTTTCCCTGATGGCTTGTTTTCTTACCAAATCCAAAAGATGTGAGTGTGCGTGTGTGTGTATGTATCTTGCAAAGGACAGTGCAATCAAGTGCAAGGTGAATGGGTTGGTAAAGCAACAATGTAACAACAGTTTTCAGAAAATCCTTTTATTTAGCACAGATAGCCTATATAATACAATCTTCAGTACCTTGTGTTGACATAATAATGGATTGTCGTTTTCTCCCCGATGATCCTGATATGCTTTAAGCAAATAATCAGCAAATGAATCAATAACTCCAAAATTAAAACATTTGGGCCATTAGTTCAAAATGGATATGGGGAAGCTAGTATGTTACCCTATCTTTATATTTTTCTTCACAACTTTTATCTCTCATCTCCTTCCTTACAATTTTATCATCAGATTTCTTACCTGTTCTGTATATATCCTTGTATATTTCTATTTGTGTTATTTCAGTAGCATCTTCTCCTGTCATCAGTTAGAGGTTCTTACAGTTTAGCAGATAACGTATTCTTACCCGACATACATTTGTGTTTTGTAAACAGCTAAATGTATACACAAAATGCACATTGCCTTTAATCCCTTATTTTTACATCTGTATCTATATCTATTTATGCATGTATATTTCTGTGTAAATTCATGTTGTGCAAACAGCTGAATCACTACACTAAAAGCTCATTGGGTTCATAGGTAAGTACTGGGCAATCAGTCTGCAGATCATCATGAGCCCAGCCAAAAAGCCATCTTCAAAAGTTCCTTATAGCCCCAAGGAGGGCAAAACAAGATATTTGGGAGAAGAATATGAGGCTGTCCATCCAGTAATCTGGGTTTACCTTGAAGGTGGCAAGTGTGCTCCTCTGTTTTACAAGTAGTGGAAGTTTATCTTCAGTCCTTCTTTCTTTCTTTATCTATAAATCTATATTTATCTGTATCGATTGCTCTCTCTCTCTCTCTCTCTCTCTCTATATATATATATATATATATATATATATATATATATATAATGTACACACACACACACACACACACACACACACACACACACACACACAGTGAAGCTACAGCTATGCTTGACTGCCACTACTGTCCACTTGCATTGCAGACATTTTGTATTATACACTGAATACCCTTCCATGATGGCTATGTAACCATGCAGTTATAAGCAAGGGAGGTGCATGGGCAAAGTACCCATGTTGGAAGGTGTGGGGACAGAACCCCCATATATAAATGCATTTTTTATCATTTTTGTGCATTTAGTTTATTAATTAGTTTATCTATTCATTAATTTTCTTTTTAATTTTTTTGCAGCAATTAAAAATGCAAGGCTGTTTTGCTTATATTTATGGATGAAAGTGTCATTGCAGTATATGTTGCAGACTTAAGTTTGAAGTTCAGCTGTCTGAGTTTTTTCTTAATTTATTTACATATATTTGTGATTGATCAAACTTTTATTAGAACATATTTTAATAAAAGTGAACCATATAACCTTGTGCCATGAAAAAGAAATATGACAAAACATAGAAACAACATTCACTCTCCTCCCCCAAACACACACACACACACACACACACACACACACACACACACACACACACACACACACACACACACACACAAACAAGAATTTCTAAATAGGGATATGGACAAATTTTCTTCCCTTATGGTTCGATGATCTCATTCTTACAAATGCAACTGTTTCAATGAAATGAGAAATCAATGAAATAGACTTGACAGTTCCAGCTTTGTTGAAACAGTATTTGATTGCATGAATAAATTAAATATCTGCATCTATCTATCTATCTATCTATCTATCTATCTATCTATCTATCTATCTATCTATCTGTCTGTCTGTGTATCTATCCATCTATCTACCCGTCTATCTATTTAATCTATTTATCTATCTATCTATCTATCTATCTATCTATCTATCTATCTATCTATCTATCTATCTATCTAATCTATCTATTTATCTATCAGTCCATCCATCGATATAAACATATCAGTGGATAGATAGATATAGCTGAATGATTAGTTTATCTGACTGCTAAATATTCGAGTATTCATTTGTGTCCCTTTGTCTTCTTTCTTTAAGCAAACATAGTCCAAAAACATTTGATGAATGCTGAACCTTTTTCAATGTTGACAAGGTCAAAAAAACAGGTGTCAACCTCAAACTAAACACGAGCAGTAACATTGGTAATAATTATTACAATGGCATGCTTGGTTCATCTAAGAAGTGGTGTGTGATATATATTCATCACGATTAAAAAGTACTGTAAGCAACATTTACCTGAATAAAAGTACTCAATGCAAAAGAAATTAGGAAATAGTCCCTAGCTATGTTTGATGGAAATAAATGTACAATAAAATGATAAGCATAGATGAAGATAAAACCGGGATCACATGTTCTGTTGCATAATAATAATAATAATAATAATAATAATAATAATAATAATAATAATGTTTTGGTTCAGTACTAAAAGAAGAATTCAGTGTCTAAACTTTCAAATTCAGGTGCTTTTTGAATTTATATGACGTTTACTGGATTATGGTCAATTATGATCTCTTTAAGGGCTTTGGTTAAATATATAGCAGTACTGTACAAATATTTACTCAGAGTCCTAAAAGGAAGAAAGGCATCAGAATGCTTAGTTTAACTTAATTTGTCAAGAAATGAATGGTGTGTACACACTCTAAAACAGAGGGTTGACTCTGCCGCCCTCCAGCTAACCTTAGTGCTGTGTTACAAGTTCTTTTAAAAGAAGGAATGTGAAGCTGTGTGCATGCCGAACATGGTTTTAAATCTTAGAACAAAAGAAGGAAGACATGGGAAGCAGCAATAAATATAATTCCCCTGGAAAATAACAACGTGGAGCTGGTAAAGGTTGCTTGCTGAAATGAATGTTATTCTAAAATGCTGCTGTAAGCTATTAGGTAGAACGAACACGTTGTAACTATAATAACAAGGCTTCCTCCTCATTTTCTGCTGACATCTCCTGTGAGCAATATAAAATACATAAAACTGAACTTAATCTGTGCAAAGTACCCATGCAATTGTTTTTAATGTGTTAAACTGGCAAGCATAAGTTTTGATGCTTTTTTTTTTTGAGAACAGAGGGAGAGACAGTGTCATATAATAACCCAAATTATTTACTGATCAGTGTGAATCAGCTGAAAAAGACAAGACTATTAAATGAGTACATAATGCTGCTCTAAGAACTGAAGTTTTTCATTCTTGTCATAAGTTATACAGCATTTCACACTGACAAGACTAATGCTATGTAATGGTGAAATATTATTCTGTTCATTCACTATGAATTCCAGTAAGATTACAACACACTTTTTGATTATTTTAATAACTCATTCATTATTAAATCATCAGTAATTTGTCTAACATGCATACATGCACATATTTCAGGCATGGGCATAAATGCCCTTCTAGTTTGCCAGTATACCAAAACTCTTGTTCCCATAATGTGTCCAGGCTGTTCTTAAAAATATCTAAACTAGTGTTTACTTTAATGTAATTTGGTAGTCTGTTCCATGCATCAGCTACTCTGACAGAGAACCATTTAGTACACTTCTCATTCTTATAGAATCTTCTACACAGGTTGTCTGATGATTCTGTACTCTACTTTTTGATAACCACAAACATTCCCAGAGGTAGTTCTCTTTAAATGCCCTATATAGCAGAATAAGCTCTCTCCTTAGACATCTATAAGAGACACTGTACAAGATCAGATATTTTAGTCTTTCATAATAACTTAAATTTTCACAATCTATGAATGCCCTTGGTATAGTTCCACTGTACTCTTTCCAGTTTACTCATGGTTGTTTTCTTATAATGTTTCCATATAGTATTTTATTTATTTTATTTTATGTTTATTTACTGAGAAAGTTCGACTGCACAAGCTGTCCTTTTTTTAACAAAGGCCTGGGGGAGAAAAGCTCCACAATTAGTAAACAGAAAAAGCATGCACTGATAGATTGCTATAGTAAAGACAGTAGATACATACATGATGAGAGATAAAATAATTATAGCTATGCAAAGAATAAAGGACATATAGTGGGTTCACTACTAAATATCGAAATTCCACAATCCTGATACTCTGAAAACAGAGGACCACAATCTCGAGATTGCGGAATCTCAAACTAAAAAAAAAAAAGTAAAACACAAAACCAACTATAGTAACATTTATGCAGGGGGCAAGCTCCCCTGCACCCCCCACACCCCCTGCAGCTTAAATATACCAACTCCGAGATCTCACTACAGTGGAGTGAATGACAAAGTTCCCATTCCACACTGTACGGCAATCTCCATTCACTATTTTCAAGATTCCGCAATCTCGAGATTCTGGTCGTCGGTATTCAGAATCTTGGGATTGTGGAATTTCAACATTTAGTAGTGAACCTCGTACAGTACATCTTTTTGCATCTTGACAGATGATTATATATAGAACAGCCAGTTCATATTTTCCACTTTGACAGCACAACATTTTTACAGTGTGCATATTTTTCTAATACAGTGTCTTAACAGTAGTGTAGCCAGATTGTACTGGGGTTGAAAAACTAAGCAAGAATGCAAGAGTTCATAAGTTATTTAGTAGTTATGTATTAAAAGTTCACAGTTATTGTTATTCCATTTTCACGTTTGGGTCTAATGTAACTAACAATGACATCTTCACTTCTGATTTCCTACATTTTATAAATCTTGTTATACAACCTATAGTTCTATAGCTATCATTAACCAATTGGTTGATATGATTAGAAAAACTCAAAACTGTATCTACCCATATACCCAGGTCCTTAAATGACTTTGCAGTTTCAGTCACAGTGTACTGTATTAAATATTCACTTTTCAATGAGTGTCTCTCAAATCTCATATGCATAGTTTTTAATGTATTTATCAGCGCATTATTCTCATGTGCCCAAATAGTCAATTTAGTCAAGTTCTTTTGCAGACATGCCTTACCTGTAACACATGTAATCAGTTTACTCAATTTCAGGTCATCTGCAAATAGACTGTAGAACACCTCAGATTAAGAAGTTACGTCTGAAAGATACAATCTAAACAAGTAAGGGCCTAGGACAGAGCCCTGTGAGACACACTGACTGTAACAAAGAATTTCACCTGTCTAATTGCTGTATGCTACTTGCCATGTCATATTTGTAAGCTATGCATCTATCCATCTTATGAATTTTATGAATTTTGAATGTTGGCAGTATGACTGGTATAGGGAGAGAGCTAGCTGATATGATGGGCAGAAGGAAGGTTGGTATATTGTGTGTGCAAGAGACCAGATGGAAGGGGGGTAAGGCTAGGTGTATCGGAGTTCAAATTGTTTTACTATGGCATGGATGGCAGGAGAAATGGCTTAGGAGTTATTCTGAAGGAACAGTATTCTAAGAGTATTTTAGAGGTGAAAAGAGTGTCGGATAGAGTGATGTTTATGAAGCTGGAAATTTATGGTGTAATGATGAATGTTGTTAGTGCATATGCTCCACAGGTTGGGTGTGCAATGGATGAGAAAAAAAAATTTGGAGTGAATTGGATGAAGTGGTGATGATTGTACCCAAGGGTGAGAGAGTGGTGAATGGAGCAGATTTCAATGGACATGTTGGTGAAGGGAACAGAGGGGATGAGGAAGTGATGGGTAGGTATGGTGTTAAACAAAGGAATGCAGAAGGTCAGATGGTAGTGGATTTTGCGAAAAGGATGGATATGGCTGTGGTGAATACATATTTTAACAAGAGGGAGGAGCATAGGATGACATGCAAGAGTGGAGGAAGATGCACACAGGTGGATTATATCTTATGTAGGAGGGCCAGTTTGAAGGAGATTGGAGACTGTAAAGTGGTGACCAGGGAAATTGTAGTTAGGCAGCATAGGATGGTGGTTTGTAGGATGACGTTGGTGACCAAGAAGAGGAGGAGGAGTGTGAGGGCAGTACCAAGGATCAAATGGTGGAAATTGAAAAAGGGTAATTGTGAGGTGGAGTTCAGGGATGAGTTAAGACAGGCACTGTGTGGCAGTGAAGAGTTACCAAATAGCTGGGTAACTACAGCAGAGCTAGTAAGGGAGACGGCTAGAAAGGTGCTTGGTTTGACATCTGGACAGAGGAAGGATGACAAGGAGACATGGTGGTGGAATGAGGAAGTACAGGAGAGTATACAGAGAAAGAGGTTGGCAAAGAAGAAGTGGGATTGTCAGAGATATGAAGAAAGTAGACAGGAGTATAAGGAGATGAGGTGCATTGCAAAGAGAGAGGTAGCAAAGGCTAAGGATAAGGCACATGAAGAGTTGTATGAAAGGTTAGACACTAAGGGGGGAGAAAAGGACAGAGGGACCGAGCTAGGAAAGATGAGCAGCAGGTAAAGGTGATAAAGGATAATGAGGGAAACATACTCACAAGTGAGGAGAGTGTGTTGAGGAGATGGAAAGAGTACTTTGAGGGGTTGATGAATGAAGAGAATGAGAGGGAGAGAAGGTTGGATGATGTAGGGATAGTGAATCATGAAGTACAATGGATTAGCAAGGAGGAAGTAAGGATAGCTATGAAGAGGATGAAGAATGGAAAGGCTGTTGGCCCAGATGACATACCTGTGGAAACATGGGGGTGTTTAGGTGAAATGGAAGTGGAGTTTTTAACCAGATTGTTTAACGAAACCTTTGAAAGTGAGAGGATGCCTTAGGAATGGAGAAAAAGTGTTTTAGTACCGATTTTTAAGAATAAGGGTGATGTGCAGAGCTGTAGTAACTACAGAGGCATTAAATTGATCAGTCACAGCATGAAGTTATGGGAAAGAGTAGTGGAAGCTAGGTTAAGAAGGGACATGAGGATTAGTGATCAGCAGTATGGTTTCATGCCGGGAAAGAGCACTACAGATGCGATGTTTGCTCTGAGAGTGTTGGTGGAGAAGTACAGAGAATGTCAGAAGGAGTTGCATTGTGTTTTTGTAGACTTAGAGAACACATATGACTTGGATGCCTAGAGAGGAGTTGTGGTATTGTATGAGGAAGTCAAGAGTGTTAGAGAAGTATGTAACAGTGATACAGGATATGTATGAGGGTAGTGTGACAGTGGTGAGGTCTGCTGTGGGAGTGACAGATGCGTTTAAGGTGGAGGTGGGGTTACATCAAGGATCAGCTTTGAGCCCTTTTGTATTTGCAATGGTGATGGACAGGTTGACAGATGAGATCAGACAGGAGTCCCCGTGGACTATGATGTTTGCAGATGACATTGTGATCTGTAGTGAGAGTAGGGAACAGGTGGAGGACACCCTGGAGAGGTGGAGATATGCTCTAGAGAGAAGAGGAATGAAGGTCAGCAGGACTAAGACAGAATATATGTGTGTGAATGAGAGGGAGGATAGAGGAATGGTGAGGATGCAAGGGATAGAGGTGGCAAAGGTGGATGAGTTTAAATACTTGGGGTCAATAGTTCAGAGTAACGGTGAGTGTGGAAGAGAGGTGAAGAAGAGAGTACAGGCAGGATGGAATGGGTGGAGAAGAGTGTCAGGAGTGATTTGTGACAGATGAGTACCTGTAAGAGTGAAAGGGAAGGTCTACAAGAGGGTAGTGAGACCAGCTATGTTATATGGGTTGGAGACAGTGGCATTGACAAAAAGGCAAGAGTTTGAGCTGGATGTGGCAGAGTTAAAGATGTTAAGATTTTCACTGGGTGTGACAAGGGTGGACATGATTAGGAATAAGTATATTAGAGGGTCAGCCCAGGTTGGAAGGTTTGGAGACAAAGCCAGAGAGGTGAGATTACGTTGGTTTGGACATGTGCTGAGGAGGGATGCTGAGTATATTGGAAAAAAGATGCTAAGGATGAAGCTACCAGGTAACAGGAAAAGAGGAAGGCCTAAGTTAAGGTTTATAGATGTGGTGAGAGAGGACATGCAGGTGGTTGGTGTAACAGAACAAGATGCAGAGGACAGGAAGAAATGGAAACAGGTGATCCACTGTGGCGACCCTAATGGGAGCAGCCGAAAGAAGATGATGATGATGCATCTATCCATCTTATCAAGAGTACATCGATACCTAGTTGTTCTAATTTATTCATCAGTGTTTTGTGCATGACCCTTTCAAATGGTAAAGTTAAATCCATATAAATTACATCACAGCACAATTTTTCATTCATAGCTGTTATTATATTGTTGTAGAATATCATGTTACAGGTGGTTGTTGTTTTCTTTCCACTTTTCTCAGTTAGGGGTCTCCACAGCAGAATTCTCCTCTGCTAATAATTGACAGTAGATTTTTATGGTGCCGAGGTGCCAGCTCGATGCCCAACCTTCAACGAAGGCATGCCCATTCACGCATGTCTTTCGAATGCTACTCAACCGTGGGGAGGACATGCAGACTCCACACAGAAGGTGCACCAGCTGAGAATCAAATAGGAGAACCTCTTTGCTGTGAGGCAACAATGCTATCGCTGCACCACCATGGCTCTATCATGTTTAAGGTGGTAATAGATCTATTTTCAACATGTGCATTCTGATATAGGGTTTCAAGTCCCAACCTATCCAATTTTGCCAATAACTTATCCAATATTAAGTTCTCCATTATTTTTCCACAGCATGAAAGTAGACAAGAATCTGTATGATTCTGGGTTTCTCCTACTCCCCTTTCCCTTAAAGACAGGTTTAATAAGTGCATGTCTCCAATGTTGAGGAATCTCCCCATATTTATATGACCTAGTAAATAATAGATATAATGGAACCTTAAGTTCTTGCTGAAGTGTTCCCAGGTCATTGTTACTAATTCCGTCTCCTCCCTGTGCATTGTTTGGATTCAGTTTGCACAGTTCTTTTTCAATATAATCTAATTTGATTCCAGTATCTGAGGTTACCTGGATGTCACTAGGACAACTTATCATTACTTTTGTGGAGCAAAACTGTTTTGCATAAGTAAATATATCTATAATCTGTTATTTCTGAAAATAAATTTTAGAATCTACATACAATGTATTAAATTGTATGTCTTTACTCCTTCCACATCTTATGTATCTATAAAAATGTTTCCTATTACGCTCAATATTTTTATATAAATTTTCTTCACTTTTTTTTAGATCTTGTCTCGCATACTGTTTAATTTGTTTGTCCAGCTTGTTTATTTCAGTTTTCAAAGTCGTAGTTTGACCCGTCTTCCAATTCTTATATTTTTTGTTTCTCACCGTAATAAATCTAAGACTGTTGTGTTTTTTTATATGAGTGTGGTTGACATGAGGCCACATTAATATACATTCCATAGATGCCAATACATTCACTGCATAGACCACTGAAAGGAAATACATGAGACAGTGCAACAATCACTAAAGCAAAACACAGCATCCTTTTGCATCTGGTATAACAAAATATTACAAACACTAGAAACACTTATTTCCCCCTGATGCTGGGTCTGTGCCCCTACACTCTTTAACTTAAATATACTAATGCCCCTATACCCTTTAACTTAAATATGCTGACACCATGGTTTTACAACTATGACCAAAAATGAAAGCCAATGAAGTCAGTATAACTAGATCTTACACTAGTTAATCACGTCTGCTCTCAACTGGTAGTGAGTACAACAATGTCCACAGTCCTAGCAGCTGTCGCCAAGCTGTGCATTCAACAGACAGTTTGGAACCCCTTCATTTGTACATTTATGGTTTTATATGTTTATTGGTCACACCATTTTATCCCTTTGTGACCTGGTCTTTCCATGATAACTGTTTTGTATGTGTTTTCTTTTTAGGTTTTCAAATTGTTTTCAGCTGGGGTTAAGTTAAGCTCTGGTTTCGGATGAGATCCCTTTCAGGGTTTGACTACAGGGCAAGATTTCCCCCAAACCAGGACTGACTGAGTTTCATGTTTGTCCAGGATAAGCTAAGAAATTATTTAGATTTTGGCTGCTTGTGGAATGGGGAGAGTCATTTTTCTTTCAAGCCTTTCACTGAGATAGGTGTCTTGACATTCAGGAAGCACGTATTAATAAGGAACTCTTCCCTGTGCTGGGCAGACTCAGTATTCCCCATTTGACCACCTCTGTACCAAGAACATATTGGCAATGCACTCCTCTTTATTTATATTCTATTGAAGAGGTACCTTGTTAGAAGCTTACAGCCATTTTGGTTACTAGTCCATTTTCCCAGGCTTTCTCACTGGAGGCTCAATATTTCCACTTGGCATGTTATTTAAGGGGTTTTAGGATTTGGGAGAATTTACAATACGCACTAGTCCTAAGTAGCTGTTATTTTTTTTTTCGGGGGGGGGGGGCTTTATGCACTTTGAGATTTTACTCACCTAGGGTGGCTACTAACTCTGCTGTACTTAGCCAATCAGGAAGTTTCCTATTAATGCTCATTACATTCAGGTAGTTTTACAATACATAAACCACCATCACTTCACACCTGAGCTCCCACTCTGTGTATAGTGCCATGACCCATTTCTCTGATGTATTTTGTCCACACATTCCCCTGCATTATTTGTGTTTTGATGTTGTTTTATTACAGTTGCAAACTACAAATACTTTGAGTGCTTATGAGGGCAGATCTGGGAGGCAATTTTCTCATTTTAAGTGGGCTGCTCTTTTTGTTGCAGGTCCATTGTATATACGTTTTCACCATTGTATATACCTGTTATCACCATTGTAAACACATGTTTGTACCATTATAGATACCTGTTTGCACCATTGTATACACCTGTTTGCATCATTATATATACATGTTTGCACCATTGTATACACCAGTTTGTACCATTATAGATACCTGTCTGCACCATTGTATACACCTGTTTGCATCATTATATATACGTTTGCACCATTGTATACACCTGTTTGTACCACTGTATATACCTGTTTGTACCATTGTATATACCTGTTTGCATAGTATAATTTTTTCTAGAGTTTGTTGTCAACACCATATTGGGATTTTGTAGCTTCAATTTCAGCAGGGGGTTCAGCAATACGCATCCTGCCTTACTTTTCTCCTCGGGTCGTATACTTCTTAGATTTCTTATTAACTGAATTTTCAGATCTAGAATACTGATTGGTCATGTTAAGTATTTCATGCTGAGAATTATTTAGTGTTTATAATGGTCAGATGAAGTCTTGATGTAGGACAAAAGCACTCACCTAATGTTTGAAACCGGAATGTTTTGATTCCAGCAATAAAAGGACAGTGAGTTAACAAAATCCATCTTCCTATGTGTGTGTAGACAGGGAGAGAGAGAGAGATGATAGATATGTAAAGCATGATCAAAGAGAAATTATTTTTTAAATTAAAGTTATTACAGTATCATTGAATGTTACTGAACATTGTTGCCTGAAATGGAACTCAAGGATTTTGTGGAGTGTTTCTTGTTCTTAGGTAACTGTTATAATTAACAGCACTAGCAATTTAATAAGTCATTCATTACTGTTGTTATAAAGCTGCTTGAAATAGAAGACAAACAAAATAGACATCAGAATATTTTGTGAAGTAATTTGGAGGTAAAATTAGGTTATTTGATTGCCTTCATCTGTTCAACCTGAGCCATAAACATCATGAACACTTTTAAAAGCAGGTTGGGAAAGCTATAGTAATCCTTACTGTTTTCTTTTATTCATAGCTAACATTGGAGCACTCGGAAAAGGAAAAAAACTAAAAATGGTAAGAATGTTACTTTAAACTTCTGAATTCAAAACTGTACTGAAGAAATGTGCAATAGGATTCCTTAAAGCAAGCTTTATAGCAGATATGTTAATGAACAAGACGAAGCATTGCACATGGGGTGCTAGTTGTTAGTGAACGAGAAGAAGCATTGCACATGGGGTGCTAGTTGTTAGTGAACGAGAAGAAGCATTGCACATGGGGTGCTAGTTGTTAGTGAACGAGAAGAAGCATTGCACATGGGGTGCTACTTGTTAGTGAATAAGAAGAAGCATTGCACGTGGAGTACTAGTTGTTAGTGAACAAGAAGAAGCATTGCACATGGGGTGCTACTTGTTAGTGAACGAAAAAAAGCATTGCACATGGGGTGATAGTTGCTAGTGAATGAGAAGAAGCATTGCACATGGGGTGCTAGTTGTTAGTGAATGAGAAGAAGCATTGCACATGGACATTGGGTGCTAGTTGTTAGTGAATGAGAAGAAGCATTGCACATGGGGTACTAGTTGTTGGTGAACGAGAAGAAGCATTGCACATGGGGTGCTAGTTGTTAATGAACGAGAAGAAGCATTGCACATGGGGTGCTAGTTGTTAGTGAATGAGAAGAAGCATTGCACATGGGGTGCTACTTGTTAGTGAACGAGAAGAAGCATTGCACATGGGGTGCTAGTTGTTAGTGAACAAGAAGAAGCATTGCACATGGGGTGCTAGTTGTTAGTGAACGAGAAGAAGCATTGCACATGGGGTGTTAGTTGTTAGTGAACGAGAAAAAGCATTGCACATGGGGTGCTAGTTGTTAGTGAACGAGAAGAAGCATTGCACATGGGGTGTTAGTTGTTATTGAACAAGAAGAAGCATTGCACATGGGGTGATTGTTGTTAGTGAACGAGAAGAAGCATTGCACATGGGGTGCTAGTTGTTAGTGAATGAGAAAAAGCATTGCACATGGGGTGATAGTTGTTAGTGAACAAGAAGAAGCATTGCACATGGGGAGCTAGTTGTTAGCAAATGAGAAGAAGCATTGCACATGGGGTGCTAGTTGTTAGTGAACAAGAAGAAGCATTGCACATGGGGTGCTACTTGTTAGTGAACGAAAAAAAGCATTGCACATGGGGTGCTAGTTGTTAGTGAATGAGAAGAAGCATTGCACATGGGTTGCTACTTGTTAGTGAATGGAAAAAAGCATTGCACATGGGGTGATAGTTGTTAGTGAACAAGAAGAAGCATTGCACATGGGATGCTAGTTGTTAGTGAACAAGAAGAAGCATTGCACATGGGGTGCTAGTTGTTAGTGAACGTGAAGAAGCATTGAACATGGGGTGCTAGTTGTTAGAGAATGAGAATAAGCATTGCATATGGGGTGCTAGTTGTTATTGAACGAGAAGAAGCATTACACTTGGGATGCTAGTTGTTAGTGAATGAGAAAAAGCATTGCACATGGGGTGCTAGTTGTTAGTGAACAAGAAGAAGCATTGCACATGGGATGATAGTTGTTAGTGAATGAGAAGAAGCATTGCACATGGGGTGCTAGTTGTTAGTGAATGAGAAAAAGCATTGCACATGGGGTGATAGTTAGTGAATGAGAAGAAGCATTGCACATGGGGTGGTAGTTGTTAGTGAACAAGAAGAAGCATTGCACATGGGGTGCTAGTTGTTAGTGAATGAGAGGATTGCACATGGGGTGCTAGTTGTTAGTGAATAAGAAGAAGCATTGCACATGAGGTGCTAGTTGTTAGTGAATGAGAAAAAGCATTGCACATGGGGTGCTAGTTGTTAGTGAATGAGAAGAAGCATTGCACATGGGGTGCTAGTTGTTAGTGAACAAGAAGAAGCATTGCACATGGGGTGATAGTTGTTAGTGAACAAGAAGAAGCATTGCACATGGGGTGCTAGTTGTTAGTAAACGAGAAGAAGCATTGCACATGGGGTGCTAGTTGTTAGTGAATGAGAAAAAGCATTGCACATGGGGTGCTAGTTGTTAGTGAACAAGAAGAAGCATTGCACATGGGGTGTTAGTTGTTAATGAATGAGAAAAAGCATTGCACATGGGGTGCTAGTTGTTAGTGAATGAGAAGTAGCATTGCACATGGGGTGTTAGTTGTTAGTGAACGAGGAAAAAGCATTGCACATGGGGTGCTAGTTGTTAGTGAACAATAAAAAGCATTGCACATGGGGTGCTAGTTGTTAGTGAACGAGAAAACGCATTGCACATGGGGTGCAAGTTGTTAGTGAATGAGAAGAAGTATTACACATGGGGTGCTAATTGTTAGTGAACGAGAAGAAGCATTGCACATGGGGTGCTAGTTGTTAGTGAACGAGAAGAAGCATTGCACATGGGGTGCTAGTTATTATTGAATGAGAAGTAGCATTGCACATGGGGTGCTAGTTGTTAGTGATTGAGAAAAAGTGTTGCACATGGGATGCTAGTTGTTAGTGAATGAGAAGAAGCATTGCACATGGGGTGCTAGTTGTTAGTGAACGAGAAAAAGCATTGCACATGGGGTGCTAGTTGCTAGTGAACGAGAAGAAGCATTGCACAGGGGGTGCTAGTTGTTAGTAAATGAGAAGAAGCATTGCACATGGGGTGCTAGTTGTTAGTGAATGAGAAAAAGCATTGCACATGGGGTGCTAGTTGTTAGTGAACGAGAAGAAGCATTGCACATGGGGTGCTAGTTGTTAGTGAATGAGAAGAAGCATTGCACATGGAGTGCTAGTTGTTAGTGAAGAGAAGAAGCATTGCACATGGTGTGCTAGTTGTTAGTGAATGAGAATAAGCATTGCACATGGTGTGCTAGTTGTTAGTGAATGAGAAGAAACATTGCAGGTGGAGTGCTAGTTGTTAGTGAACGAGAAGAAGCATTGCGCATGGTGTGCTAGTTGTTAGTGAACGAGAAGAAGCATTGCACATGGAGTGCTAGTTGTTAGTGAATGAGAAGAAGCATTACACATGGTGTGTTAGTTGTTAGTTAACAAGAAGAAGCATTGCACATGGGGTGCTAGTTGTTAGTGAATGAGAAGAAGCATTGCACATGGACATGGGGTGCTAGTTGTTAGTGAATGAGAAGAAGCATTGCACATTGGGTGCTAGTTGTTATTGAATGAGAAAAAGCATTGCACATGGACATGGGGTGATAGTTGTTAGTGAACGAGAAGAAGCATTACACATGGGGTGCTAGTTGTTAGTGAACGAGAAGAAGCATTGCACATGGACATGGGGTGATAGTTGTTAGTGAACGAGAAGAAGCATTACACATGGGGTGCTAGTTGTTAGTGAACGAGAAGAAGCATTGCACATGGGGTGCCAGTTGTTAATGAACGAGAAGAAGCATTGCACATGGGGTGCTAGAAGAAGCATTGCACATAGGGTGCTAGTTGTTAGTGAACGAGAAGAAGCATTGCACATGGGGTGCTAGTTGTTAGTGAATGAGAAGAAGAATTGCACATGGGGTGCTAGTTGTTAGTGAACGAGAAGAAGCATTGCACATGGGGTGTTAGTTGTTAGTGAACGAGAAGAAGCATTACACATGGGGTGCTAGTTGTTAGTGAATGAGAAGAAGCATTGCACATGGGGTGCTAGTTGTTAGTGAACAAGAAGAAGCATTGCATATGGGGTGATAGTTGTTAGTGAACGAGAAAAAGCATTGCACATGGGGTGCTAGTTGTTAGTGAACGAGAAAAAGCATTGCACATGGGGTGCTAGTTGTTAGTGAACGAGAAGAAGCATTACACGTGGGGTGCTAGTTGTTAGTGAATGAGATGAAGCATTGCACATGGGGTGCTAGTTGTTAGTGAACAAGAAGAAGCATTGCACATGGGGTGATAGTTGTTAGTGAACGAGAAAAAGCATTGAACATGGGGTGCTAGTTGCATGTGAGAGGTGGAGCCCTGAATATGTCCCAGCTGTCTTAGTTTGATTAACAGCTCAGGCAACAAAAGGACTAGCCTGGGAGGGTGGAAGATGTTTGACTGAGATCACCTTAGTGTACAGAAGTCTGCTTTGAAATTGGCCTGGTGCATAAACAGTTGGGACACAGACCTTTCTGATCAGTAATGCCTTAAATCTAAGCCTGATGGGTGTATACAAGTGTGCTCTCAAAGCAGCTTGGTTGATCCAGACAATGCAGTGTACTGATCCAAATGGCTGCCATGAAGAGGGCTGTCAGGGGCATCTGACATCCCTTAATCTGCTTGACATCTGGTATCATGGGCTTTTACTTCTCCCTTCTCACAACTTAGGAATGGAGAATATTAAGTATGTTAGTTGGTGACACAGCTTGGCAGTCATATTAGGACAGAGAAAGGGGCCAAAAAGAATGAAAGGAAACAAAAAAAAAATCATACTCATAGTATGAATATTTAGGTTCAGTAATTGCCATCTGTGTCCTATTTGAGGAAGATGAGCCTAGCACATAACCTTTACCCAGAGGAGAAATGTTTACCAGAGATTTATAGGAAAAGTATATTTTGGTGGCTAAAATACTGATATAGTGAAAGTGAACACACAGCACGGGCACAAAGCTGCAGATTTGATGGGTTTCTGTAAACATTCTGGGAACAGCTGTGATGAGATTAATGAGGCCGAGCATGAGATTCTGGGGCATAATTACTAAATCCATGGCTGTAGAGCCTCTGAGTTCTGCCCTTACTGTGAAGTACAGTGACTTCATTGTTAGCATACCTGAGCAGCAGGGGTGCTTTGGAGTGCAGTAGGTGAAGCCCCCCCCCCCCCCCACACACACACGCACACTTCAGCACATGTACTTTAATAGGGTTTACTGTACACTAGTCATGTGACAATCACACCATTTTTTTTTATAGTTGTGAGACTCACATGTCTGGGTCTTGCATATCCAGTAGAGAACCATACCTGAAATACACCAGAACAATAAGCTTAACTGCATCAGCTTCATCAAATAGTCTAACTGTATAAATACATCATATATCTGACTTATCGATAAATACCTAAAATCTTTTAATTAATAAAGTTCTCTCACTTTGATTATACTTCACAGCAAATGATGAAATGTTGTAGCTTGTTTGACTGTATGCCTTTGCTAAAGTTTAATATTACTCCCTATTTGTTTTAGTACCTTTCCTTGCTTTTTGCTTTTTTTTGCTGTGAATCAGAATCTTTGTCCAGTGTGAGAACAGGAATAGTGATTGAGATACTGGCAGTTGATGCAATAGGTATGACTGCGTTATCAATAGTATAGCTTATGCCATCATGGATAATGTAATAATTTAACTTCTTCCACTTTTTACAGAGTGGAGAGACAAAGAAATAGAGTCAGAGTATTTGGTGGCTGGTTTAGGTGGACAGAAAGAGGAAGAAACATATCTCTTAAATTGAAAATATCGCTGTTTTTTATCATACAGTCTTGGCTAAGTAGCGTCTTAGTTTATTAATTTTATTAATTAATGGTTTATTAATAAAGTACAGTTTTGTACCTACCATAAATGTAGATGTTCGAGGATCTCCATTGCTGCAGTCCTTACATATGGGTACTCCGCTGTCCACAATCGGCCCGAATACCAAAGGGCTAGAACCGGCGTCGGTCATCGGCGCCCGAGACTGACGTCAGTGCGTGCCAGTACAAATGCGCATGACCGACGCCGTAACCTCAGTCTTTCTTGCCCCAGATGTCAGAATACAAAAAACACCACCCAAACCCCAGCCTAAAAAGAAAAGGGGGGAAGGAGGAAAAATTGGACTGCAGCAATGGAGATCCTCGAACATCTACATTTATGGTAGGTACAAAACTGTACTATGTTCTTCGTCTCCCATTGCTGCAGTCCTTACATATGGGTAGAATCCCAGAGCAATGGAAAAAAGGGAGGCTGGTCAACTAAATAACATCAGGAGCTGCTGACATGCCCTGTAAGATTGCAGTGGCAAACCCAGCCCTTGACCTAGAATAAAGAGGTAAATGATAATGCTTTGTAAAGGTATGTACAGAAATCCAAGTAGCTGCTTCTAAAATGTCTTTAGTAGCTACCCCTCTCAAAAAAGCAGTAGAAGTGGCCGTAGCCCTAGTAGAATGAGGCCTGATCCCAAGTGGAACATCCTGTCCATGATGAGAGTAACAAAACGCAATACAATGGCCAATCCACTTGGAAATAGTTTGTTTCGAGACAGCTTTCCCTCGTGAAGTCAAAGCAAAAGAAACAAATAATTGTTGAGATCTTCTAAACTCTTTGGTTCTGCTCAAATAATACCTTAACTGCCTATGTACATCCAAAGAATGCAAAACTTTTTCCCCTTCATTTTGGGGGTTAGCATAAAAAGTAGGCAAATGTATAGATTGGTTCAACGCCACATTAGAAATCACTTTAGGCAGAAAAGTAGGATTAGCATAAAAGGAAACTCTGTCATTGTGAAAAATCAGAAAAGGTTCCACTGCCATGAGGGCCTGTAATTCAGATACCCTTCTAGCAGAAGTAACAGCCAATAAAAAAGCAGTCTTCCAAGACAGCAACTGCAATTCAGCTGTAGCTGCAGGTTCAAAAGGAGGCAGAGTCAGCTTTTCCAAAACAAAATTAAGATCCCAGGCAGGAGGAGGAGCCCTCCGTGGGGTCTTATATTCTTTGCCCTCTAAGAAACTGTTTAACCAATGGATGTGAAAATAAAGGAGGGTCACAATCATAGTGAGCAGAAATAGCTGCAGCATGCACTTTTACAGAAGAGAAGGACAAACCCTTGTCCAATAAAACAGTCAAATATTGCAATGTACAACTCAAATTAGGCAATTGACATCAAAGCCTTTAGCTGAACTCCAAAGAAAAATCTCTTCCATTTACCAGCATAAACTTTTCGAGTACTAGGATGCCTGGCTTCCAAAATAACATCCAGAACTTGTTGAGGGAGCCGAAGGTCCTCCTTCTCTAAAACAGAATGCGCCAGGCTGTCAGGTGTAGGGATTGCACCCTGACATTGAGAAAATGATTGTTGTCCTGAGACAATAAGTGAGGAATCTGTGGTAATGGCCAAGGTGGTACATGAATTAAGCTCCTCAACAGAGGGTACCAATGCTGACGAGGCCAATCCGGTGCTATAAGGATCATGCAAGGTTTGTCCCTCCTGACTTTCAACAGCACCTTTGGAAGAAGAGGCAAGGGCAGAAAAGCATACACGTGAAGGTTGCTCCAACTGAAGGATAGTGCATCTATTTTCCAGGCTTTTGGATGAAATAGCCTTGTGCAAAACAGTGGCAGTTGGAAATTCAGAGGAGAAGCAAACAGATCTATGTCTGGAGTTCCCCAAGCCATTGTCAACTGAAGAAATACCTGAGGGTCCAATTTCCATTCGTGAGGATCCACAATCTGTCTGCTCAGAACATCTGCTAAAGAATTTTGTGCTCCTGGCAGAAACTGTGCTCGAAGAGGGATGTGCAGATTCAAAGCAGTTTCCCATAACCGCATTGCTTGTCTGCAAAGAGGGTAAGAATGAGTTCCCCCTTGCTTGTTGATGTACCACATGACAGTCGTGTTGTCTGTTCGAATCAACACCAGTCCTGGTTGAAGTAGGCTCTCGAATCCTTCCAAAGCAAATTGAACTGCCAGCATCTCTTTCATGTTGATATGCAAGTGAAGTAGTTCTGGGGGCCAAAGGTCTTGAATCCATTTTCCTCTGAAATGAGCTCCCCAGGCTGACTCCGAGGCAGCTGTCGTTAATATCTGACTTGCCTCTGGTTGGGTCACAGAGAGCCCCTTGTTTAGGTGACATTCCTGAGCCCACCACAGAAATTCTTTCTGAATGCAAGGTAGAATCCGAATGACAGTGTCCAAATCGTGGCAGTGTTGAGTCCAAACGCTTTTGAGATACCATTGTAGCTTCCTCATATGCAGTTTGGCATTGGGAAGTACTAGAATGCAAGATGCCATGAACCCCAAGGCTTGAAGGACTGTCCTTGCAGTCAGCCTGGACATTACTGATAGCTGTTGGAAGTATAGGTGAAGATTTCTCTGTTTGTCCAGGGTAAGAAATGCCATCTGAGCAGCTGTATTCAGTTTCACACCCAGAAAACACATCTCTTGTGAGGGTACTAGACTGGACTTTATTTCGTTCACAGAATACCCTAGGCATCTCAAAACTGTCATTACATACTGCAGATGTTGAAGAAGTTCGTGCTTGCCTTGAGCCAGAATCAAACAGTCGTCCAGATAAGGATAAATTTGAATCCCTGTTAGTCTGAGAAAAGCTATTACTGGAGCCAGGACTTTTGTGAATACCCCAAGCAGTAGACAAGCCAAAGGGCAATGCAGAGAACTGATAATGCAAATTCCATTCCGAAATCACAGGAATTTCCTGCAACTGGGCCTGATAGGAATGTGAAGATAGGCCTCTTTGAGATCCAGAGTCACCATCCAGTGATTTTTGCCCAGCATAGGTAACAGCTGTTGCAGTGTTAACATCTTGAATTTTGGAATTTCCAGAAAGGTATTTAGAATGGACAAGTCCAGAATTGGCCTCCAAGTATTTCCTTTCTTTGGCACTAAGAAAAGACGGAATAAAACCCTGTGCCTCTTTCTGCAGAAGGTACTTCCTGTATTGCTCCCAACTGAAGCAGAGAAGAAATTTGTGTCTGTGCTTCCAGTCTTTGCTGATGAGGCACATCCGGCATACCTTTGAAAGGAGGGAATGTGTGAAAATAAAATTTGTAGCCTCGATTTATTATGTCCAATACCCATTTGTCTTGGGTAACCAAATGCCAATTCCTTTTGAAAAGCCTCAGCTTTCCTCCTAGAGGGGCTGCCAGCAAGGCAGAGTCCGGCAGCTGAAGACACGGGTCATTGGGTCTGTTTCCGAAAGGACTGACCCCTGCCCTCCCCGGCAGAAGGGATAGAAGAACTCAAAGACTTTAAAGTAACAGGGCCCTGAGAGGAAGCCCTACCTCTACCTCGCCTCGACCTGCCCCTAGATTGATAATCCGAAGAGGAAAGACCATCCCTTAGCAGGCCAATTCCTACTGAACTTAGGGGCTGAACCTGTAAAAGTCCTTAACTGTCTGCATAGACTTAGCTTTTTCCTCCATTTTTTTCAAAACTGATTCTACTGGAGGACCAAAAAGAACATCAGATTGTAGAGGAGCATCCATAATTCGAGCCTTAACATGCTCTGACAAGGTCTGATCTTTAAGCCAAGCATGCCTCGAACAACTGAACTAGTAGCAGCCACCCTGGAAGAAGACTGTAAAGCATCAAAACCACACTGCAAAGAATGCTTACCAACTTGGTCTGAAGCATGCACTAAATCCTGAAGCTCCTTACATTCAATACCCTCAGCTAAAGCATCAACTTTACATTTCAATTGGCCCAGCAAATAATTTTGATACCGGAGCATATGAAACTGACAATTTAAAGCTCTCATAGCCAAAGTAGAAGAGGTATACAGTTTTTTACCCCACCTATCCAGGGCCCTAGCATCCTTGTCCAGAGGAACTGGATTCTTAACCACAGAAGCCCTAACACCTTTGGGGCCTTGAGTAATAGTTTCTGGATCAGCCCTAGGACTCTTATATAAGTACTTGTGAGCTTCCGGAACCCTGTAGTATCTATCTGGTTTAACCGGGGCAGGAGGCAGAGAATCTGGGTTAAGGGCAGCCTCAGAAAATACATCATAAAACAACATCCAGTACAGGGGGAATAGCCAAGGGCCTATGCTGAGGCAAAAACAAGAATTCTCTTAGTCTTTTACGAGAATCAGAATAATCCTGGCCCTCCCATTTGAAATGTTCCCTCATGGAATGCAAAGTCTCAGAGAAAGAAAAATCTTCTGGAGGGACGAGAGGAGTTGTGTCCTCAGCCTCCGAATCAGAATAGGGAGGGAAATCCTGAAGTTCTTCTACAGAGGAATCTGACTCATTGGAAGACTGAACCAAACCCTCCAACTCTGTCTCTACCCTGTGCCTCTTCGCAGGCGGGGGGGGCATAGAACCCCTAATTAAAGTAATCAAATCTTCAGCCATCTTTAACATGTGCTTCCTAGGAGCTGGACCCTGGGGACTAGCACCAGCAGGGGCAGACTTAGACTTAGAATGGGCTTTGCTTTGAGAAGGAGGAGGCCTAACTACCCTATGAGGGGAGGGAACCACTGACAGCAGAGAAGCACCCTCAGCCTGGCCTAACAGAGGAGAAGCCACTTCCTGCAGTAACAAAGGCTCCCCTTGAGACTCAGGTAAACTTTCAGAAGGAGCCGCTGAAGTAGCCAGTGGTACTACAGAACCGGCGTCCGGAGTGGATGACTCATCCAGTTTGGACCGCAAAGACTTTTCTTTGTGTTTCTTAGAAGAACCAGTCGTCGGAGAATCCAACAGCATGTTGTAATTACAACATTTACCAAACACCAGCCTAGCACAGTCCAACCGACGTTTAATAGTACGCTTGTTAAAAGTAGCACAAAAGCGACACCCAACAACGTCGTGCTCAGGCCCTAAACAAGGAATGCAGAGTGAATGGTAATCCCTATGAGGAATCTGTTTCCCACAAGAAATACAGTTATTAACTTTTTCTGACATCCGGCAATACTGAGGCAAGAAAAAGACAAAAGTGTCGGGTACTTAGCCCAACTTGGTCTCCGGTCTGAAACTCGAAAACCGACAATTCCAGAACGCCGAACGGCACTTGCAAATGCTGCTTCTGCGTAGGACCATGCGGCAAGAAAGACTGAGGTTATGGCGTCGGTCATGCGCATTTGTACTGCCTGCACCTCAGTCTCGGGCGCCGATGACCGACGCCGGTTCTAGACCTTTGGTATTCGGGCCGATTGTGGACAGCGGAGTACCCATATGTAAGGACTGCAGCAATGGGAGATGAAGAACATCCATAAAACAAAAGTTGTACGAAGGAGATAAGGCATTTGCTGTCTTAGATGAAAACCGTCTCCCATCACAAGCAAATTACAGTTGATTTTTCTAAATTTTAAATGTAACGTTGATTTATTTCATTATAGAGTGGGGCTACAAGTGTACCTCAAATGCAGATCTCTTTTACTGTCTTCATGTCCACTATGATTTATGCTCATAACTTGTTAGAATGAGCTATTGCCATTTTACAGTACTTGTAATAAACAAACATACATAGGGCACTCAGGCAGTTACATAATGCTGCTAGTACTAATGCTGAAATGCAAACAGTGAGAAATATGACAGTAGCCATAGCAAGGGAAGTCAGTAGTCTGATAATGATATGGATGGATTACAGGTGAAAAGCTGATAAAAATGATATGATAATTCCAAAAAACACTGTCCACAGGTAGTTATGCATGTGGTCCATGAAACCATTAAGTAGCAAAGCTCAGTTTCCTAGGTGTCTCTGGATACTGTATGGTTAAATGACTTGCACAGGGTCATACAGTAGCCATCTTGCTAAGAACCCATAGATTTAATCCTGTGTATTAACTTCTACACATTGCGTAGGTTGGACACACATACAAAGTTATAGATGGGAAGAATGGTGTAGCCAGGCATATGCTATGTATCCCATAAGACAAGCGTTTTAAAAATATATATTTGATTTATTCTGCACAATAAGATATGTTAGAAGTTTAAGAAGTTGTATATTTATCACAGTTTATGGTTAAATGTTTTGTTAAATAGTTTGAGGAGCTGATGTGCAACATTTGTGTGTGTGGGTGGTGAGGACTAACTTATGGAAGTTGGCCTATAATTCCAGAAATCCTATGTCTCTGAATGGGAAAGATGCACGTTGCTTTGGGGAAAAAAGCAAGACAAGAAGTCAAACCATTCAGAAAGGTGTGCCTGGTGTGACTGTGAGCAGACCAAGTAGTAGTTATATTTGTATCTATTGGGTATTATCAGGAAGTAAAAAGTAATGAAGTGTTAAACCTGTGTGCAGTTTGGATGAAGGCTGCATGATGACCACATGCTAGTTAAAGGTAACTTCCTAGTATATATATTTATAATGGGTCTACTTCACATAATCGAATTTTCACTTACCCCAAAAATGAAAAGGACGAGACGACTTCATATAAACTTACTTTTATGAACACTCGGATCACCACAATTTTACTCCAGTAAAGGAACCACTTGGCCACCATGACAAAATAAGCCGGAGTAAATCAAACCCACCCAAGTGGGGGGCTGTGCCCCCCTCACCACCCCTAACTAAATATACAAAACTTCAAGATCGCACTACAGTGGAGAAGAGGTCAAAGTTCACCATGGTGGCCAAGTGTTTCTTTTCCCGGAGTAAAATTCTGGTGATTTGACCATTCGTGAAAGTAAGTTTTATGATCTGACGATTCATGAAAGTAAGTTTTAGTGAAGTCATCTTGTCCTTTTAAGTTTCGTTTAAGTGAAATTTCGATCATGAAAAGGGGCTCCATATATCTATATCTCACTCTCTCTCTCTTTCTCTCTCTCTCTCTCTCTCTATATATATATATATTTATATAGAAATATACATTCACACACACACACGCACACACGCACACACACACACACACACACACACACACACGCACTCACACACACACACACACACACACACACACACACACACACACACACACACACACACACACACACACACAGAGAGAGAGAGAGAGAGAGAAAGAGGGAGGAAATAGCTAAAACAAATCCCAGTGTTGCAGCCTGAGTGATTGCTAATAAAGGTTAATGTTAACAATCTATATCAGTGGTGGTCATATGAACAGTAATATATGCAGTCCTAGAATACATAAAAGAAATCAGTCCTTGGGCCAATTAAAACAACATAACGTGGATCCATGAATGTAATTCAGATATAGCATTGGAGGACATAGCAGGACAAAGTGACATGTTTCATATTATCCATGGGACTGGTAGGATAGCAGGGTACAACTGATTAGTATTTTGAATTTCATAAAAGTTTCAACATTATGGACAATTAAGTGTCATTTAAACCAAGAAGTAGTATATGTTGTACAAGCAAAAGGAGTTTAAACTAGAGAGAGAAAATTTGGTTGTCACAGTAGAGTCACTGCAAATATGAGGTGGATAGGCAGCCACTTCATGTACAGCACTTGGTGAGGAGACTCACTGCATTTATTTATCTGGTAACTGGCATAGGTGGGCTAGCTGGAGACACTTTTCAGCCATGACACAGATACAATGCAGACAATAAATTATTACAACCACGAAGGATTCTAACAGATATACAGTATTGCAGCCTAATATAAGATAGATAGATAACATTATCATCATCAACACCCTTTTCCTAATTTTTCTACTTGAGGTTAGGGTGTTGCATCAGCTGTCGCCATTTCTCTTGATTCAGTGCCACTCTCTTACTTTCTTCAGCAGTCATGCCTGACTGTCACAGGTCTTCTCTCACACGATCCACCAATCTCTTTGCTTGACACCCTCATTTTCTTGACTTCTTATCTCTCTAAAATCTTCTTCACCAATCACTTTCTACACACGTGCCCAAACCACAATAATTTGTTCTATTTGATCTTCTCTGCACTTTGAGCTCCTTTTGTTTTTGTTCTGATGTCATCTTTTCTTTGTCAAGCCAGCAGTGTGCATGCTACAATCCGTCTCTGATACTTCATGTTCATCACTGCTAGCTTCCTCAACTGCTCTGCCTTCACTGCCCAGATTCCTGTACCATACATTAGTACTGGTCACACCTGTGTTTTATATACCTTACGTTTCAGCTTCGTTGGTATTCTTCTCTCACACACTACCCCTGACTCTCTGTGCTACTTGATTAGAGCTTTTACTTCCTCATTCAGACTTCTGTTCTCCTCAATCACACCTCCCAGTTACCTGAAAGGAGTTAACCTCTTCTGCTATTTCTCCCTTCTGTCTCTATTTTCATTTTTCTTCTGATTCTTTCCCATTTTCTGTCTTGACAACTGTCTTATGTGTATTCATCTTCATCCAATGTGCCTTCAGTTTTGCATTCCATTCACCTGTCATTTACTGAAGTTCTTGTTCAGAGTCTGCTTGTAATGCCATGTTGTCTGCGTGCAACAGTTTTGCTGTTCTATTCTCTTCTGACTTGTTTGCTAATGTAGTCCATGACCAGTACGACCAGTGGGTTGCTATATCTCTATCTATACATACACACACACACACACACACACATATATATATATATATATAGAGAGAGAGAGAGAGAGAGAGAGGGAGATGTGTGTGTGTGTGTGTGTCTCTCTCTCTCTCTCTCTCTATATATATATATATAAATCCAAAATAAATGGTGGTGCGTTATACACTGCTGTCGTTGTAACCAATTCCAGCTATTCAGCCCTAACACCCTACCAAAACCAAGGTTCAGCACTCTCCTTCATTCCGAACTGGAACAAAAATAAAGAAAGAAAGAAAACCAAGTGGAATACTTAAGGCTTTATTCTGCCTTTTGGTCTGCCCCACAGACCGGTTTCGCTTTCTCTAAGCGTCATCAGTGTGTCATATGATGGCACCACGTACATTTTATACACAACCATGCTACCTTCTTATTTAAAGTTGCCAAGCTTACTTCTACATTATAAATACAACCAGAACATATTCTTTAACTGTAGTTAAGTAAATTGAAATGTGACATTCAAAATGACATTCAAAATAGAATTATTAAATGCATACAATATTTATAAATACCAAAACCTAAACCTATCAATTTTTCTAATCAGCCAACAACAGCAATTTTTTCTTATTTATATTTATATAATTTCCCTACCCATATCCAATAAACCACCTTATAGATGTCACCATATGTTACATATATAGGGCCTAATGTATTTTACCAATGTTCATTCAAGCCAGGCTTGAACAATGCCCCTAAATTAATAATCCATCTACGTTCCTTCCCAGTTAGGATTTTATGTTTATGTGACTCATCATTAATAATATCTGCCACCTTATCAATCCCAACAAAAACAAAATGAGCCTGGGGATGCTGTATAATATGTTTATATAAGGCGCTTCTATTTCTTTTACATTTAATGTCACTAATATGGACTGCTATCCTCAGTTTTAACTTACAGGATGTCTGCCCAATATAAAAAGCACCACACTGGCAAATTGCCATATATACCACCCAGGATGTATTGCATGTCACTAGACTTGCTATATCATATACTTTACTAGTATTAGTAGATGTGAAAGATCTAGTTTTGGACATTAATTTGCAATATTTACAATTGCCACAAAATGTGCTCCCTTTCACCTGTGAACCTTTATCTTCCACTTTAATTCCTTTTTTATAAGCGGAAAAATGCTGTCCTATAGATTTGCCCTTTCTGTAACTATACTGACATTTGTGTCCTAATATAGTGGACAAGTATGGGTCATTCAGTAGTATGGTCCAATACTTATCCACTACTTGTTTAATCCTGTTGGTATTGGTTGCATATGTTGTAACAAATCTAATCACCTTAGATTCTCCCTCCAAATCATTGTCCTTCTCAATTAACAGATTATTTCTATCTGTTCGATGTATTTTACTTTTGGCCTGCTCAATATTATTTGTCGAATATCCCCTAGCTCTAAATCTATCACATAAGTCCTGTTCATATTTACAGTATTCATTAGCTGTAGAGCATATTCTCCTTATACGTTGAAACTGCGCTTTAGGTATATTTTTAATTATATGTGGCGGATGACAACTATTTGCATGTAGGATGGAATTTTTTGAGAAAGGTTTACGATGCAAACTAGTGGTTATAGTACCATCTAGCAACTTGGTCACATTTACATCTAAAAAATCCACCATAAATAAATCTAGTTTACCTGTAAAGGTGATCCCAAATTCATTAGAATTCAGGTATCCTTTGAAACTATCCCACTGGGCCTTACTCCCATCCCACACTACCCAACAGTCATCTAAATATCGACGCCACATTGTTAACTGTCCCTTATATGAAAATGATTTATTGTAAATATAACACTCTTCCAGGTAGCCCATAAATAGGTCAGCATATATGGGAGCAAACGTCGCCCCCATTGCTGTCCCCTTTACCTGCAAATACCAGTTGTTATTGTATTTAAAGGCATTATGTTTTAATACCAAACCCAAAGTTGCAAGTAAAAACTCCATTTCTGATGGCTTGTATCTGCCTGATTTATTCATCCAATATTTAACTGCTTCTATCCCTGCCATATGTGGGATGCTAGTATAAAGTGATTGAACATCTAGTGTTCCTATTAAGCTACTATTAGATATCTGTAAATCATCCATCAGTAACAAGAATTCAGTTGTATTTTTTATTCTAGCTCTCACTAAATTCAACAAAGGTTTGAGTTGATACTCTAAGTATTCTGAT